>NC_086330.1:358744557-359044557 GCF_032445375.1 Bacillus rossius redtenbacheri
TTTATTTGTTACGTTAGGTTTCCGAATTATTTCGGTACATGTGGATTTATTTCATTTCCATTTGTATCGTTTCCGATTATTTCGTGAAAGTGCATTCGTAGGCTAGCACTAGATCTTCCGTACCGTCGTTGTCAGCTAGCATTGACAACAACCTCGCGTCTCTCTTTCGTGAAGCATCGAGCCTCTCGTATCTGGCGATCTGCGCCCGACTGCTGGCCTACCACACGCGCTTCCATTCACCGCTCAATAAAAAAATAAAAAATAAATTTAAAAAAAAACTCGGAAAATATTCCACGCACGCCGGCAATAATATGCTAATGAACACGGCCCTCCCCCTGTTTTATCGAACGCATCTCCCCCCCCCCCCCCCTTTTCTTTCCCCCTTCCACCCATTCCATTGGCGGGCAGCCTTTTGAATTAAACCCACTACTGTGCTGATATCGAATGTAAGCTCAGTAATATCAATCTTTGAATGCCAATCAACAGTTCGAGTTTAAGAAAGGACTCGAAGGTCATGTAATTTTTTTTTTTACGTTGAATGTGAAGTATTATTCTGTCATACGTAATAAGTTTACGAATGGAATATTTTTAAAAATAAATCATTAAAAAATGGTGTAGCAATCAATGGTGTATTTAGAATGGTCATGGGGATTAAGTTATAAATATTAGACACAATATAGGTACTATAAACAACAAGCTCAAGTTTAAAATTTTAACTTTTCCTCACATTAAAAAACAAAGATTTTTCTTATTTTTTTATTGTTTACTATTGTATGGACTATTAACCCTTCTACCGCATGAAAGAAGTTGAATAACGAAAACATTCGTCTCTTCCATTTTGAGTTGGAAATGCCCAGGATAAAAATGCTCCAAGTATTCGCAAAATACTAAGCCCTAGAAACATTTATTGTAATATACCTCACAAAAATATTTCACCACATATATATTTATGTAGAAGCATGTGAGTAACAGTTAAATCCCAACGATGGATAAAAATTCACTCTATGACACTAAAACACAATTTTTTACTTTATAAACCCAACAAAAAAGGGCCAATTTATGGAGATGTACACGTTATTCTTGTAAGATAACTGAAAGGCGGAACACTTTTTTAAAGTAGTGAATATTTTAGCTTTCATTGACAAAATTGTTGTATTTGTGAGCAACAATTTGTTTCTACCTTCATAGCTGAATTTGTAGTACCTATTGCATATACCATTAGGACACCTTTATATACTACTAAGAGCCTAATAATTTCTAAGTGTAATTTATGGTTGAATTATTATTGTTTTATTAGAGCGGTGTGTGGAACTAGTCTATAAAGCAATGCAACACGATTTTCTGCATTACATGTAACAAAGAGCGGTAGGTAACTTTTATCACATAATTTTACTACGTAGCTTTAAACGCATTTTTGTGAGCGAATATTAAAGTCATATTATTAGTTTGTACTTCAATATTTTGAATGTTAACATAAACACATGCAACATGCTTATATTACGTCTATTTTAAAATGAGTAAAAACTTTTCTTGTTAGTTTATATCCAAAATAACAAATTCGTACCACTAAAAAAATGAAATTTGTTAGTATTCATCCCCCCCCCCCCCCCCCAATTAAACCAACTTTGATTTTGTGCAAATAATTAATAGAAATAAAATAATAAAAGGACTGGGGTGATATAATAAATACAGTTAGTAAAAAATAAAAACAATCAACATTAAAATTAAAAAAATACTTAGTATTTAATATTAATAAAGTCACGTGTTTAATATTAATTATATAATTTAGTAAAATAAACGAGATGAATTTTAATTAATTATGGAAATAAATACATATGTTGAAAGTTTATTCTGATTTGTTAATTTAAAATATTTATTGAATAATAACGTAATAATTCCTAATTCCAATAACTTATACATACGGGAACAAGGACTAACCTATATAAATATACTTGAAAATAATTTGAAAAAGTTTATAAACACAATTTATATCACTAATATTAACAATATAAATGTTCACAATAAATAAATCGCTAAAGTTTACGATTTAAAAATACACACATAATTTTTATTTTGTATGTAGCCTTTTTTTATCCTGTGAAAATTTAGTAGCTTGGTGCGCGCGCATTGTAAAAATTCACTGCATCCAAACTTTTTCACAACGCGCCTAAAGAATTTTAACTTCAACAAATGGTCGCTTACCAAGGTTTCGGACAAGAAAAAACGCTATAAGAAAGACACCCCATACACGTTCTTTAGATAATAGTTAAATGTTTTAATCTTCTTCTTCTCCTCGTCCTGCTCTGGTTTCGTCACGTAGGATTTTCGAATGAAGATTCCTGGAAGGCACCCTCCCCCCACTACTAGACAGTCTCCTGCGCCATCTTTCTGTTCGTGTCCATTGCTACAATAAGCGGGGCGACTGAAATGCTGCCCCTTGGAAGGGCAGCCCTTCAGGATTTTTCTGACAGTAGTGTTTTTGAAAGGTTGTATGAATTGTTGCCCCTTGGATGGGCAGCCCTTCAGGATTTTTCTGACAGTGGTTAGTTTGTAAAGTGACCTAACCTAACCTTACCTAACCTAAACTAACCACTGTCAGAAAAATCATGAAGGGCTGCCTATCCAAGGGGCAACAATTCAGACAACCTTTCAAAAACACTACTGTCAGAGAAATCCTTATGGGCTGCCCTTCCAAGGGGCAAGTTTTCAGGATTATTTAAACACTTAAAGAAAGATGTTTTCAGAATTGGGATGGGCTGCCCTTCCAGTCGCTGTACAAGCAAAACATTGCCTGAAAAATCCTGAAGGGCTGCCCTTCCAAGAGGCAACAATTATGCACCCCCAATTCGGCCACCCACTATAATCAATTTGCTTGTGGGGGGGGGGGGGGGATGTATATAAAATTCTTTTTACCAGATTAGCTCTTTGATTAAGATTGTCTCTTGGATGTTACTTTCTACTTAACAAATCTAAATAATGTATGCAAATTATCACGCAGGCATCTTTCATTAGGAAAATCCCGCCAATTCCCGCTGATTTGCATTATTTGCCTCGGGTGAGTTGCGTGGGACTTTCACCAGTGGCGACGATTTTTAGAGTCGTGACACTCACTCTCATCGCCGTTTTTTTTTTCCGTCACCCCTTCCCCCACCATCCCTTCGTCCACAGGCGCTCCGCATTTGTCAGAGGAGCGCTGACGTTCGCGCAGATATGTTCGTTGGTTTGATGGGCGGGGCGGAGAGGCGAACAGTAAAAAAAAAAAAAAAAAAAAAAAAAAGGATGCTTACGCGCGCGGAATTAATGATCGTCGCACATCGGGGCCCGGGCACCATTTATAATCGATTTACATAACTAACTCTGTATTCTAGTCGGGAAGCAGAATGCATGATGCGGGCGTACCGCTAGGCCCAAAGTCCAGCGTTCCACGAATTCCGCAGGGAGCTGTAATAACAAGCGCAAGCAGGGGGGGGGGGGGGAACATTTTTTTTTTAGAAAATAAAAAATTCTGTTAATCAACATTGGAACAATTTTTTTTTTTTGGTTCTCTAAACTGCGTCCGCAAAAAAAAAGTAAGTTTTTGTATATATTTTTTTTATGTCTTCATTAGTCGAGGTCGCTGCTGTATACGGAATGCATGATAAATTAGATACTAGCAGTGAAAGCGCTTGTTCTGGAATACGGAGAACTGTACTCTAGCCAGCATGCAGTTATGAATGTTCAGGAGATGGCGTGCTGGGTCGTACACAGGAGAAAAATAAAATAAATTCTGTACTTTTATAAAATTCTTTTGGGAAATATGTTGCAGAGAAAATAGAATGTAAATGCTACAATAAATATATTGTGACTTTGTACAACACATGGCTATAGCTATTTTTGCATTTATTACAAATAGATACGTTTTTCGAGATATTACCGACTATTTCTTAGGAAATTCACAGTACATTACATATAGGTATAGAACGATGTTTTATTCAAGAATTATTTTATTAAACCATAAACAAGTTAGTCAAATATTCAATATTAGGACGTTAATTGGCAATGTTTATACAGTGTGGCTTTTCCGGGAATTAATAATAAAATACTTTTTTTCGGACACTAGAGACGTTCCTATATTTACCGTGAAAACAGCTTTTCTATATTCCTACTTTTTTCTAGGAAATCACCTTAATAGACTAACATTACAATACATTTACACGTTCGCCGCCAATTTTTCCCTTTCCCGTGTGGATATGTGTGTGTTTATGAATTGGAGAAATTTAGTTAAATTGTGAAAATGGTCGATTACGTTAGAATAGCTACATTAAAAATAATTGAAAACAATTTAGACGGTTGGTTGGGTTAATACAACTACATAAAAATACTGTGAAATCATGTTAGCAGTTGGTTAGGTCAGGATAGATACATTTTAAATTGGTATTTATTAAGTAACCTTTAAAAATATTTTACTGTATTTTAAATGTAGGTATACCAACTCAAACAACCGTCAACAATGTTTTGAATCTTTTTTTAAATGTAGCTAACCTAACGTAATCGACCATTCTCACGATAACTTAAGTTCTCCAATCCGTATACATACACAGTCACATGGAAAAGCGGAAAATGGCGCCGCCCGCGTATAATGCACACGCATTTTCTCAGAAACCAGTAGGATACCATTGATTTCTCAGAAACCTGTAGGAATTCAGAAACGCTGTTTTCAGGGTAAATACAGGAACGTGGCTAATATTTGAAAAAAATGTATTTTCGAAATTTTATTATTATTTCACAAAAAAACAGCACTTAAAAATATTATCCTTTATTTTGTCTCATTATGCTTATCAATTTGCGCAGTAAACACTGGAAAGATATTGAGGGAACGGTTTGCAAATAGCTTTAACTATTGGAGGTACTGGGACAAAACACAAAGCATAAATGCCCGGGCAACATTCTGAACCCAGTATTACTGCCAATACTATTTTGTAGTGACGCAGTTGTTTTTTAGTAAAATGTAAAAATCTACAAACATCTGTAATTTTACATTAATATTTCTGTTCCATTAACAAAATAAAAATACAGCGTAGGTTAAGTCAAATTCTTACTTACTATCGCAGCATTGAAACATCCAAAAGTTCGCGGAAATGATTTTTCCCCATGCTCGAAGATAGGCAATTGGTAGAGAGACCGGAACAATTCGCGGATTCATTTCACGATATGCTAAAATGCCAATTGTTGTATTGTTATGCAACTTCTGCTATTGGTTCACTGTTAACTTGGAGGACTTTGGGCCAATTATAGACCCTCAGTCAAAGCAGTATCGAATCACGAGTCTCCCAATTGAGACGCCTCACAAGTCAGTAGCCAATGAACAGGTGACGTTTGCCCGAGTATGCACAGGATCGTGGAGTCTATCCTGGACGTCATTGAATACGCGAATTTTTCCAGTCCCTAGTAATAGGTATGAGTTAGAATTTCTATCGTTAACAACAGTCACACAGTAAGCGTTTAAAACGGCTTTCACAATGTGAAACGCTACAAATCACACACAATTATAGGGTGCCCCGCAAGCATGGCGCATACCATCTGATGAACATTTAGCGGCTTCGCGCATTTTCTATGTAGTAACTAACGCATGCAATTCCAACTGCGTTTAATTACTCAAGTTTTGAAACGATTACGTAAAATGTTTATTGCTCTTCAACGGTGTAACATTGATAGAGACCTGCAAAATTCGCGGTTTCGATGGCCTTCAGGATATACTGCACATAACCCTGTACACTCGGGCAAATAACGCAAGTTCATTGGCTGCCGACTTGTAAGTCGTCTCAGCTGGGTTGTCTGTGATTCGATCCTTCTTTGGTTGAGGGTTTATAACTGGTTGAGATTCGTCCAGATGAACAGTAAGCCAATAGCAAAATCATCTAAGAGGTATATGTGTTTGAATTCTAGCCTATCACCGAATTAATCCGCGAATTTTGCAGGTCTCTAAACATTGAGCGTCTAGGATTCATCAAGACGTACGAGGTGTTATAAAAAATACAGTGAATAATTTTATACGAAATTTCACTTATCCACCATTTTGGTCTCGGCAAGTACTTCAAAACCTTAGTGAAAGACCTATGATCCAAGTGTGGCCAACTATATCTCCCATCTATGGAAAGGTAGTACCTACTGTCGCCCATAAATGGCAGTTACCAACATTCATGAATAACATCGTAAATTGATCTGTGACATCATTAGGCGTTATTTAGAAAGAGAACTGTAGTTACCATGCTCAGATTGTGTATTGTGTATCCTATACAATAAGATATGGTATATGTATAGCAGATATGATATATATGATCTTATGTATAGACATGTAATGTAAAGTCAGGTCAGAGACATAAACGACCTGGCCGTATGTGTAACGGGGACAATCCTGCCTGGTCAGATGTCCTTACACCAGAGAAATCTGGGGAAAATAAACCCGAGAAATAATATCGGAATTTATCACTGCTATTTCCTCTTTCTCTCCATGTCACATCTTCCTTCCTGCTATCAACTCTTCGAAGACCAAGGGCATCTTTCTTCCTTCCTTCTAGTGACTCTTTGGAGACCAAGGGCATCTTCCTTCCTTCTAGTGACTCTTTGGAGAACGCGGGCATTTACCTCTCCTCCCCCTGTCAGCTTGCTTACCACAGACATTCTCGTCGACGATGTCAGCCTGTCATCCCTGGCTGACACTTGGGACAAGTCAAAGTTACTAGCTTACATTAAATTTGAACTAATCTCATTTTAAATATTCTCTTCGGCTAGCGACTCGCACTCATCCAAATGTTGATTCCATGATCGGAAGCGGTATGTGGGCAGACCGGAACCTTATGTTCGGCCAAAAACTCTCGTATCAGAAGCGAGGTGTGGCAGGGCGCTTTGTCGTGGTAAAGGAGGATGCAAGTGACCCATTTTAATGGTCTCCGATAAGAAAACAAAAATTAATGTTAACACGTTATTCGAAATCCTTGATTAGGGACACGGAAATTTCGCGTATTCATTAAGTCTCAGGTTAGAATGAAAAATTTCACATTTCCACACTGTGTTCATGATTGGACTGTAGTTATATTGGACACACCCCTTTACGAACGTGAGCCAACGATGCACAGCTGAGAGAGAAGTAAGCGAATCAGGCAGTGCCAATTAACAAGGATAAAAATGTTCTCGCTAAGAAATCCACGAATGGGAAAACAGATACGTATTGAGCACATTTATGACTTTGAATTTTACCCTAAGACCATATGAATCCGCGAAATTTCTGGGTCTCCAGCCATGAATCCATGATGCGCGACAGACACGGTAAACACGACCTCACTCTTCCGCCTCTGGAAGCCAACTGACAAGTCACAACTTGTTCAAACATGACACTGAATATCTCAACGGATCAGGTCATCGGGCTTATTTCTTCAAATAGGTGTAGCGTCAGAAGTTGCAACTATAAAAATTTATTTACCGTATTTTTTGATCTCACCTCGCATAGGTAGATAATTTTGGTTTTATGTCTTGTAAACATAAATTAATAATTTTGATCTAATCTCTTTAGTGCGGAGAAATTGCCTCTTAGACTATAACGAACATAAATAAAAATAAAAGTCGTTTTTCCGTTTTTTTTTTCGGTCGCACATCCTACTAAACTTTTATAGAAATTCTGCTGAAGTTTTATTGTAATTTGTTTTAATATTAATTAAAATTATTCGGTCTGGTGCGCTTTAGTCTATTATGCTTCTTTTATGGTTCAAATGAGTTAATTAACTACAATACTATCATAATTTAAAAGGATTCTGGTTTCGCAATGTGCAGGTAACTTTACCATATTGTATACTTGAAATTTTTTGAAACACTCTATTACACACTAGCAAGTCAGGAATAATTGTAAATGATTCGGCCACGGTGTTATAGCCAGGGACAATACAAGCCTGCAGTGATTTTGGAACATCATGCGGAAATTCGTAATCCCGCGAATTCCTTTGGCGTCGAGCTAAAATTCAAAGCTCTATGATTTCTCTACCAACGTTGGCTTTACAATTGGCTGATTTCTTAGCAAGAACATTTTTTTTGCTTGGTCAGCACTAACTGATTCGCATGCTTCTCTCCTAGCTGGACATCAGTTGGCTTACGTTCGCAGAGGGGCGTGTCAAAATAATTTCGGTCCAATCACGAGCACAGTGCACGAGTGTGCAGGTTTGCATTGTGGGTAACGACCAAATGAGTCTGCGTAATTTCCGTACCTCGAGTAATTGGAATGTACTGGTGTTCGGACCCGAAAGTGAGTTGAACATTCCACAGTTTTAACATCTCACTCGGTAAATCATCATGAGAAACTACTCAAAAAAAAAAAAAAAAAAAAAAAAAAAACAATCACTGCTCTGCTGGAACCCGCACGATCGATCATCGCAGTGATTGCATCTCGCTGGATGAATTTGTTCGTATCTCCTGATTTTCATTAGATTAAACTGCAAACGGAAAATGTATCTACCGGAGGGATTTTCACATCGTGCGGCTGTGCGAAGGGGCTTTAAAGCGAGGGAAGGTTCCAAGATCACAGCAGGCCTCTGAAGCACTTCGATCCAGCTGAGCGTTCGTAAAAAGGGACTGTAAAAATTTTCGTGGGAAAATATACTCCACGATACACTGCACATCTGGGAAAACATCACTTGTAGTCCAATCAAATTAGGCAAAAATGAAGGCGAACCCGCACATTAAAAATAACAAACCGGGACTGCTGGAAAAATGTCTAAGACACCTTCCTTTGCGTCCATACAAAAATCCCAAAAAATCCGGTTGCGGGTTTTCCGCCATTTTGAAAAATACTGTCACCATTTTGAATTTTCACATATATTTACTAAAAAAAATCGTAGCAACTAAACGGTTTCACTTATCGGGATGTTTTTTTCCTACATACTTCCTATAAATTTATCTTTCCATAAATGTTACTCTACACATAATTTCTTTACCTGATGTTTGCGTTTCGTTGTTTAAAGTATTGCCGTTAATCGTTGTTTTTACTTTAGGCTGAAAAACTTAAGAATTTACATCAAAACGGTAGATCGCATTCAAAAACGTTTCAAACAAAAGTTGTAGAGCATAGAAAAACCTATCGAAAAATTTTTTAATATATAACATACGCAAATAATTGGCCTTTTAGAAAGTGTTTCTTTGCGTGGTGGCGTTAGCTTACAAGGAAATTAAATACACAGCATATTGCAGCAGAATTTTTACCCTAAATTTGAAACATCAAAGTGTATTTCTTCATGCAATGTTATCCTAAATATAGTCAATAAAGTAGTATAAAATTATTATTGTCGAACTCTGCCCTCTCTTTTTTTAATAACCAATAATATTCTCGGAAATACATTTTTATGTTATGAGATATAAAACTCGTGAACTGATTTATTTTTAATTTATTTCAAAATCTATAATTTTTATTTATTTCTACTGTACCACAGAAAGTACAGTTTTAATGTCAATATAATTTGTCCAGTTCCATTTGTAAACCATATATTTTACTGGTCAGCATGTTTTGTGTTATTTACATAAATACACTGCAAGTCTTATTAATAAATAGTAAATACTATTAAGCATTAAAACAAAATGTTAATGAATGCTGTTGACATGTTAATTATGTGTAAATGCAAATGGTCACCAAACAATTTTATGAAAGTCACTTTGTACAACATATTGAAATTGTCACAATTGTTTAAAAGTCATTGCATCCTTCAAGACTGACATATTTTGTGGTTTATATAAATGTTTTTTGCAGGTGTTTGCTCGGAATTAAATTTCATATAAATATTAAGGAATAAACAAACAATTATATACTGAATGGTAAACATGATTCCTTATTATCAGAATCGAAGAACTTGAAATTAAACATATCAAAACAAAGAAAATTCAGACACTCAATTTTGTCCTATCAAATTTGAATCAACAGAAAGGAAATTATTAATTTAATGCACTTTGCACATCAATGTCAGCAACTACTTCTTCTTCACCAAATTCACAGTTGGTGCTTATAAAAGGACTATTGCTACAGCCATATCCAGAACATTGACCACACATACCAGAACATTCAAGTACACTTCGTTTGCACTCACAGTTTTTTCCACATGAAATTTTGCAGTTGCACATTACAAGTTTCATGAGGTTGTCTGGAGCAGGTTTTTGTAGTGTTGGAACTGGAAGGAGCCTATTGTTGTTAAGAATCCATCCCCATTCTGTGGGCGAAAGATCCACATGTTTCCACTGCTGCACTTGTAAATAAACGCGTAGGGAATGCTGGCGTGCTGCTGCCGTTGTGGGCGGGAGTTTTGCTAAGTTAAAGCTACCACTGACTTGCTGCTTGCCCACAGTCTTAAGGTAAAGGTGATGTCTTGCTGTGTCAAGATCAGATTGTCCCTTAGCGCCATACATTGCTAGAAAAAATTTCTCTCCGGCATCTGCAACTGAATCTTTGGATGATGATGAACTATTAAAGACTTCAATTTGACTTTGAAGCAAATCATTATAAAAAAGCAGTTTGTATGAATTCTTTTTCCCTTTGTTGAAAGGAGCAGAAGTGGTATCGCACCCTGTAAATGCATGAAGGAACAACATGTATTTCTTCATGTTCCCTAAACTGGCTTGCAGCTTCTGACTGCTATATATGCGATCTGGTTTTGTTTTCGTACCAGGTATCAACATATGTGTGTCATCTGTAGCATGCGTGATCAACAAGACTAGCAGATCAGTATCTTCTCCAACAAGCACAGATGGACCTGACAATGCTAACTCTGTGGCTTTGGTAACAATAGCCGTATCTGCATCTCCATCTGCTTCATAAACATTACACCCAGCTTTTTGGAGATGGTTTTTCATAAGTTTGATGAATCCATCTTTGTTAGTCTTGTTTGACAGAAAGTCTTGTTGTGAACACTGCACATGAATATTGTCTTCGACACTTACTTTTATTGAACTTCTATTTTTTGTCTGCGTAAATGCTCAACATCTTTTGTGCTGGGCCCTGCTTGATATCCGTCGAATACGATGTAACAGTGAACATAATGGTCCTCAACATATTTAACATACTGCTGAAATATCTGCTTGAATGTTGCTGGACGAAGCCAAACAACTTTGTGCAGTAAATGGCCACCATCAATTGTATATACTGCATTATCTGGAAGAGACAACTGATTTGACGACAATTCATCAAGGACATGTACAAGAGATGACTTCGTGCCCTTACGAATAGATACATCATCAAACAGCGATGGTGGATGAGCAGCCAGTTCGTATGCTAAGAAGGATGCCAGCTCTTCATCACTTCTTACAAGGCACAGAATTCTGTGGAAAAGTTGGTTTGGGTTGATCACAATTTCTTCATTGTGTACTCTTACAGCTTTACTTGCATTGTCTAAACACTTCACCTTGTCTGTGCGTCGGTAGTGAACTTCAGAGAATCATTTGCCTACAGTGCTCATAAGATTTGATTGGCCAACTTCCCAAGCTTTGTCACAGTTTAAAGATTTGTCTCCAATCACCCCACTGGAAAGAGAAGTTAGGTCATCTGAGAGTCTTTGAAAGGGATTGTGTTCATGAAGCCAATTTATGAAAGACTGAATGTCAGATCTATCTCTATCTTGTCTTGATAACCTGAGATCAGTGTGCTGTTCTGAGGATTCGATCCAAACTCCACCAATTTCTTCTACAGCATCCACAACTCTCGATGTATTAGGTGCTGCATGGATCCATTTTGCAAGAGTGGATGATGAAATTCCGCGGCCATGCGTGAGACCTCCAGTACTCTTCATTGATCGCATTAGTACCTGTTCAATGGTCATATCAGACCATATACCCGACCAGAATTTGCTTGATCGGCGAATAGTGAAAAATCCTTGTTTGGTGAACTTCTGAAATTCGTCTGGATTCATTTTATCTTCAAGCTGAATCATTTCTTGAAGGTATACATGAGCAGATTTGGCATAGTTGAAGTGGCCAGCAGAATGACTGTATGGTAGCATCTGTTGAATAGCATAAAGATGCAGCTGCCAGTCACCACAACGCTCAGCTCGTATAAACAAACACATAATGTTGACCATATTCATGTACTGAGTCCATAGTTTGGCAGTGCGCCCACCATTTGTTTCGACATTCTTCATTTCCTCCAATAGAAGTTCAGTTAGCTTCTGTAGAGACTGGCCTTCAAAAATATTTTGGAGATTTGAAGGTTTGTTGAACATTATAGTGTAACACTGTCGCAAACATTCAAGAAAGGCGGTATCTCCGACAGTCTTCTCAAGGATGAGAGTAGTTAAAGCTTGTAGGGTCAATAAATGAGCACGAAACGCTCTTGAGTATGCTCGTCCACTTAGCATGTGCACTACACTATTCTTGGCATATACTATCTGCCATAGATTTTCTAATCCACTTCCACTCATTATATGACTCATAGATCCCATGTACGAGAGCAGAAGGTGAAATCCACCGAGACGTACGACAACACAATTCAGTGGACTTTCTGGAGATGATGCTAAAACCATTTCAATAGCTTTAGCAAAAAGTGGCTGGTCATATGTCACCATCACATTCGATTGACCACGTTTGATTCCTTCTTCTGCTGCTTGTAGTAGTGATGAATATATTGTAGAAAGATTCCCTGGATCCATATTAAAAAATGGCAATGGTAAAACAGCTGATATTTCAAATTCTTCATTTTGACAAACTCGCTCCATAAAGCCCGACCAGTTACAACGAGGCAAAATATCTAGCCATGTTCCTGACATCCATAAATAATCTAGTTGCTGGGCAATCTCAGCACTTTTTGGTTTCAATTGAAGTTCCATTACATCTTGCACTATTATATTACTATAACCAGATCTGCTAGGCTGTTTGTAGAATGATATTTTACTTAATCCTAAAGAACTTGTGCTAGCTGCTGAAATAACACCTTTTCTAGGTACTTTTTTTTTCTGTTTTAACAGCTGTTGCAGGCGTTACACACTTAATGCCACCCATTGCGTGGAAAGTTAGATGACCATCAAGTCTGCACATTGTAATCGGCATTATCATACACAAACTGTATATATGCATGGTCATCTACAGTGGCTTGTGCATTAGTAGCGACGGAGGACTCATACCTAACCACTTCACTGTAAGATGAGCAAATACCGAGGTTTGACAACAGATCAACAAGATTTTTAGATCCATATTTCCTGTGCAGGTAAACACCCAGACCTACTTGCAGAGGTGAAGTAAATGACCTAGGTCGAAGTGCAGCAATAATCTGATGCTGAAGACACAATTTTTTCCTTTCCATTTTGACTGAATCCTTTTGTTCTTTTTTTTTGGAGCCAAAACTGTACTTGTAAATAGCTTCAGTAATCCGCCTACCAGCTCTGTATTACCTGTCTTCATTTCTTCTACAGTCGGAAAAAAGTCATGTTCGTAAGGACGGGAAAGAATTTCTTGTCTTATCAAGTGGGCTGCAGCTACAACTATCCTTTTTTTCTTCTTCTTTTTCGTCAGTTCTTCTTTCGGTGTACCATTTATCTGTAATTGTTGTACTTATAACATCCGAAAAACAAACAACACCTTGTTTGCCTGGCAAGTGTGTTATATTTACATTTTTACCATAATGTTCGGAAAGTTTCCGTTTCAAATGCTTCTCGCTGTATGGTTGCGTATCCGAACTTATTTCAGCCAAATTTTCTACAAGCTCGCTGATTGTGAATTGACAATCCTCATTTTCTTCGATAAACTGACATAAACCTCGAAATGCTTCCTCACGTAGTTTATCAGAATGTCTCCCACTCTTCTGTACTGTTCCGGGCTTTGAAGATCCACACACATTGAAGCGCTGATAGCAATGCCGATGATACCGACCTTCTTCAGCAACAAGATCTATAACCCCTACTAGTCTAATGAGCACATCTTTAGCCCAGTCACAATCTCCTCTCTTCTCTGCCATATGCCGAATAGAGTCTACAATGTGCAGTGTAGATACTACACTCCACTCTTCTTTTCCAGGATTACGTAGTTTTGAGGTATCAACACAACTACGACCGCAAAGCAGACATTGACTTTTAAAGTTGAATGATGGTATATTTGTGCGAGTTATCTTAGGTGTAGTGGACGTTTGTGCAGCAGTTCGTTTCCTAGTGTAGTTTTTTCTACACTCTACATGTACAATTAATCCCTCAGAGCCTACAAGTTCACGATCTAGACCATCTTTCCTTAACTTGCTTATTTCTATAATAGTGTTCAGGCCTTTTTTTGTAAGCTGAACAGTTTCGCCATCTGGGCGAAGACAGGGGCGCAGACAGCAACACTCCATTTGTTTTGCTCATTTATTCACTAAAACAAAAAGAGCAGAAGAATTTAAAATAAACATTATATATTATAAAAAACATTTTATAGATTGAAACAAAAAATTATTTGAGATTAAATTTTTTTGGTCCAGGTATAAGGCAAAAGAAATAGTTCGGGTTAAAAAATTACATGCAGAGTGCCACAAACAAGTTTCATAATTATAGTTAATGGGGATTACGATAACATTTTATAAAGAAAAACGCTTTAATGTTTCAAATTTAGGATAAAATTTCTGCTGCAATATGTTGTGTATTTACTTCCCTTGTAAGCTAACGCCACCGCGCAGAGAAACACTTTCTACAAGGCTAATTATTTCCGTATGTTATATGTTCAAAGTGTTTTCGATAGGTTTTTTTTATGCTCTACAACTTTTGTTTGAAACGTTTTTGAATGCGATCTACCGTTTTGGTGTAAATTCTTAAGTTTTTCAGCCTAAAGTAAAAACAACGATTAACGGCAATAATTTAAACAACGAAACGCAAACATCAGGTAAAGAAATTATGTGTATAGTAACATTTATGGAAAGATGAATTTATAGGAAGTATGTAGGAAAAAAAAACATCCCGAAAAGTGAAACCGTTTAGTTGCTACGAATTTTTTTAGTAAATATATGTGAAAATTCAAAATGGTGACAGTATTTTTCAAAATGGCGGAAAACCCGCAACCGGATTTTTTGGGATTTTTGTATGGACGCAAAGGAAGGTGTCCTCGACATTTTCCCAGAGGTCCTGGTTTGTTATTTTAAATGTCTACCTTTACGCCTAATTTGACTGGACTATTGTTCATTGGCTTCTGGGCAACTTGTGATTCGATACATCTTTGATTAAGGGTCTCTAGTTAGCCCAAGAGTCCCCCACATCAAAAGTGGACCAATAATAGAAGCAGTAACATATATATATATATATATATATATATATATATATATATATATATATAATATATATCAGCTCATTGTGCGATTACGAGGAATGAAAGAAAAAAAAATTAGATGACTGAAACTTAGATTTTTTCTTTATAAAACATAAGAATCCTTTTTAACGGTCGAAATATTTATAGAATTTTTATTATATTTTAAAATTTCTTTACCCATAATGTTTTGTTTACAATTTAAAGCGAATGAAAAAAATTTCAAAGCAGTCATGAGGACTGCTGACAGAAGTGAAAACGTTTTCGCAATTTTTACGAAAAAAGATTTTCACACAACAAATTTGTTTTATCACGTTAGTAAAATAACTCCTAAATTACTATAAAATACGCATTGCATAGTAATTGTAGGTATTTAAAAAATAATGATGTTCTTAATTTTTAGGTTACATTGCTACGAAGACTCCGTTTTCCACACAAAATCGGGTATCTAAAAAATTATTAAAAATATATGTTTAGAGAGAATAATAATATAATGTACACAACATTTTTTTCCTAAACTTCAAATGATAGAATTAATAATAATAGAAGTAACTATTATTAATATTAATAATATAATTTAGAAAATAAAATATAATTAGAAATAAGAAATACTAACTTTGTAAAATATAATTGTGTAACATAAGAAAATATTTTTTGATAAAAATCAGACTTTTTCGGAAATTTTACGAAAATATATTATAACGCGACAAATTTGTTTTATCACGTTAGTAAAATAACTCCTAAATTACTATAAAATACGCATTGCATAGTAATTGTAGGTATTCAAAAAATAAATAATGATGTCCTTAATTTTTAGGTTATATTGCTACAAAGACTCCGTTTTCTTCGTTATTCAAACTATATATCTATATGAGAATAATAATATATTTTATACTCACTTTTAATGCACAGTAATCGTATACTTAAGATATAAAAGCCCAATAAGTTATACTAATAGGAACAGATATAGTGTTAGCGTTAACACGTCACGTGACCATGTCGATGATGACTTATATGAATTTACTCCCTATCCATACCTTATAGAAGTTTTCACTTCAAAAAATCTTCAGAATGGCAAATAAATATAAGTATTGTGTAAGAAGCTTACTAAATCCGCTATCTGATAATGTGATAAAAAGAGTATGTGCTGTCATATTGCTTTGAATCAGTTCTCAGTGCTTGGAGTCAAGAAATAAAACATGGAGTGTAACGCCTGACAAGTGAAATTTTTTATTATTATTACTATAAATAAATATACAAACATGTAAAACTTTGCCAGAATACCAGGTTCCCAGTCGATAATCTCCCTTGAAGATGACATGCTTTCGTTCCAACGCGCTCAAATGAAGGCCTATTGTTGTGGAATAGGTAGTATAAAATACACACAATCCCACACACACACACACACACATATATATATATATATATATATATATATATATATATATATATACATATGAAAATACATGGCCAGAACATCAGAACTTCAACTGTTAATCCTCCTTGAAGATGGCTGCAATAATGCATGCCGAAACATCGTGCACACTACCATTTCAACGGCCGTGGCCTTCAGACCCAGAAGCCAAGAAGAAGTTAACGACTATGACCAATTGCATAATAATAATTATTTTTTAATCTACTTAATAAAACTATAACACTGACTGAGCGACAGACAACGCACAGCTTAACCCGGTGTGTCTAGGGGCCGTATTCCAAGACACAAAAATAAGGGTTTAGGTGTTGAATATGCAAACCTGTACCCTAACCATATTCCAAGTGCACGGTAGGACACGGCCAGTCCCTTATTTTTAGGACACTGTTTTTTGGTGTCCAATCTGTTGCCGATTTTATCCATAACTGTATGCTTATATATATTCCTTTTTAATGAAATTTAACGGAACTTTTACGATTACAATTTTCCCCTTAGTATCTTAAAAAAACAGCAAACATAAATACGGCCAAAAATTCATAGTTTATTCTTGTACAACCAAAATTAAATATTTTATTTCACATTATAATTCCATAGTTTTAAAAAATGAGCTACAATTACGATGGATTCCACGAAGTACAACTGTTTATAGCCTCGCACAAGTCCTCGTTTATTAAAACGGCTGCCGATCTGATATCTTACAGGGGTTCAGTTAGGACACGTTTTGGAATATTACCCCGAGAGTTAGGGTACGGCAGTTGCCCAACAAGGCAGTGCATGTTCGCTACCTTACTCAAACGTCTTGGAATACCGCCCTAGAAGCATTAAATTTTGCATAGGAGTTCCTGTAGGTGAGCACGAAGAAAGGATTTTCGAAAATGTATCCCATAAGTGGTTTAAATAAAGGATGAAAAGCTTGCATGCAAGTTGGTGATTTTTGAAGTTAGATATATGGAAATTGGTGTTTAGGCTTCTGTTGTATCGGCGTTTTTTTTGGTAGTTCATCAAAAAATGGGGTTCGAATAATTTCCCATCGGGGCACATTTCTAGTATGTGATAGTTGCGCCAGTGAAACGAGAAAGGACATATTTTTTAAAGTAATTTTTTTCCTGTCTCCGCAGTCCTACTTGGCCCGCCTCCGCGGCGTAAAGTGACTCGGATCTCGGATGTTAACGACGGGGGGAAGGAAATGTAAACGAAACGGAAAGATATAATTCAACGACATGTCCGCCCTTCCAACAATAACCCGGTGAATAATGGTTAGGACCTTCCCGGTGGACGGGGGAAGTACTCGAGACGGATTTTTTTTTTACTTTCCAACTCTGGCGGTACGAAAATATTTATTTTGTAGACGGTTCGGTCGCCATACCCGTTCCCATTCAGCCATCCATTCCCCCGGCGGGCTTGGGTACACACGCTGTCCCGGGCACTCGCCGACGGGAGCGATCGGGAAGAGTTGTGTAGGTAGGGAAATGAGAATGTGGCGAGGAGTATTCCTCGGGTTTAAACTTGAGCAGACACAGAAGGGAGGAGCCAAGACGGAGAAGCAAGTGGGGAATAAGAAAAAAAAAAGAGATTTACATCGACTTGCCAGAAGCGACTTAGCACCGGGAACGAGGAAGAAGGTCGACGTCGGACGACGAACTCAAATACGCAAGAAAGCGCCTAGTAAGAGAGGTGTCTGTGTCAGTGAGGCGGGATTGATAAGTGCGACGCTCGCTGGTGCTTCTAGCGCGGTATAGCCTCTAAGCTCAAGGGCTATGAACTGGCGCGCAGTCTTCTCGTCGTCACAGGAATACTGTAATGCAAGTCCCTTAAGTGCTTTCAAGAATCTGTACCGGTTGTTTTACGTCTAAAAATTACTCTGAAAACAAGCGTTTTAGCCATTTTCACTCTTCTAAAGATACAATTTAAAAAAAAAATTGGTTGTCTGTAAAGTCGGTTAACGGACGATAGTTTAACGTGACAACGTCATAACAAAAATTTGATGAAATGATTGCATACTTTTATGAATAAAATTGAATCATTTTTATTGAATTATCACTATTTTGTATGGATACAAAGAAGGAGTGAAATGAAATCTACAATTTAAATTGATAAATTTAATTTTATTTCCACTCATTAATTTAAATATGTTTATTACTTTAACGAACAGATTATTTTAACTTTAACTTTTATACATGTTTGCTATTTAACTTCTTCCAATCCGTGTTATTCTGTTAAGGATAGGACAATGATAGGAAACGAATTTGAGTGTTTCAAGTTTAATGTGCCTCGAAAAAGTCAAATCGATGGTTGTTCCAATCGAGTGGAAGAGAGATAGATGCGGCGCAAGCGTATAATGAGAGTAACGGGACAATGTGCGTAACGGGACATTTTTTCGTGTGTGCAGCCGGCGTTCATCGATTTATTAGACGTTTTCACGTCAAAAACTAAATCCTGTAACAAGACTACCCATCCGCCCTCAGCGTATTCTTAAATGTTTTTCGTAAACAGACGCCACTCGGATATCTTAAGCAGTTTTCAAGTAGCGTGGTTTCTTCTGGAGCTCTGCACACCGCGTGTGTGCTCGGGTAGGCAAGGGCCTTAATTACAAAAGAAAGGAAATTCCAATTTCTAATATGATTGGCTCAGGTGGTGTCTTTATTTTTAGAACTTTATAGCAGTTAGTTGACCACCATATGACAGTCGGATCCACGCCGGTTTTCAGCGCGAGGATTCTGGGTTCGAGTCCCGGGTGTCAATTTGTGGTTGTGCAATCATATCGAAAATGCATGTACCTAGTTTTAAGGAGGATTAAGCATCGCCATCTTGCAACCTCAAATAATTTGATACTGTTTCCATTAAAGCTTCCGCATTAAATTTTTTTTGGCTTGACATGACATAGGCTTTGGATTTTTTTTGTTGTTGAAGTCAATACTTGTGAACTGGTGTGCGGTACTTGCAGACTAAAGAACGTAAATAAATATGTGATATTGCAGCATGTTATAGGAGGTCTGGGAGACATGATTCATATCTTGACATGCCAAAAATTAGAATTTACGGAAAAAAAACCAAGATGGTGGGGCCAAATAGCACTTAAGAATCATACTCATTATATAAGAACGTAAGTTTCTCACGCAATTATAAGTCGTCCCAGGAAAATTTAAGGGGTAGAAAAGTCGCACTCCCCCCTCTCAGTTTGAAAGTGTTCTTGAGCTAGATTGTATGAAATCTCTTGGAAGCCCCCCTACAATTAGGGGGGGGGGGGTGAAGATGCAACCCCTAAAGTTAAAAACTGAATAATTTTTGCAGAGAGCATGCAAAATTGTGAATTATCGACAGTCTTTTTTCTTCTTCGATGAACTGTGTTCGCACTGAATATCCCCTGCACGCGATGTACAAAGGCCACTTCCCCTGTTGAGATAATAATTAGTGACTGACATAGTCCAAAGTAAGTAAATTAGGGGGAAATTTCGCTGTTTGAGAGTAAAAATTGCGAGCGAGCCAGACGGTTTTATCAAACAAATTGTGGTCAGAGCTTTCAACTGCTGCACCAAGAGCCCTGCGGCCAGATTATGAACACACGTGTTACGACACAAGACACGATAAACACCGAAGGTCTTGGGGATCAATGCAGGAAGAATTTGCGTTATCACGAACAGCACATTCATTTTAGGTTGAAATCCGACCGTTGATGACATTTTGACGGAACGTACCGTAACCCTTCGAGTATGAACACAAATATCGGACAGTATTTATCACACCGGTGTTAAGTTGAATAGCACGTGTTTATCAGTTGGTGGTGTGAAACGATGCAATTTAACTATGATAAGTACTAACTAGTGCGATAAGTGCCACGATTTTCCTTCTATAATAACTGGAACTTTACAGTAGACAAAACTTCTTGAAATGAGTGTCTCTCTCTTCTCCCACCGGTACAGTAAGGGGAAGAGGGAGAGTCTCGAAGAAATAAACACTAAGTTCAGGCGTTAGAACTTTTCCTTTTATTATTTAGGATTATTTTCAAAGCGCAAAAGGTAATAACAATTTATATTAATAGCTGCACGCCACATTTGCCACTAAAACTAACAGTTTTGCAGATTACAACCATGCTGCTGGCTAATACATTTATATAAATCTTCTAAGATCACCTCATGCCACATTCGCCACTAAAATTAATAATTTTGCAGATTACAAACATGTAAATGGGTAATACATTCATATAATTTTCCTAAGATCAGCTCATGCGACATTTGCCACTAAAAGTAACGGTTTTGCAGATTACAACCATGCTGCTGGCTAATACATTTATATAAATCTCCTAAGATCACCTCATGCCACATTTGCCACTAAGAGTAACGGTTTTGCAGATTACAAACATGCTGGTGGCTAATACACTCACGTAAATGTCTAAATAATTCTATAAAATTGTATATTGTCATCAATTAAGTTCACATAAAATTTTATGACTATATATATATATATATATATATATCAAACGCGGACTATACAGCTTCTCAATAAACACAATAATTCTTCAAAAGTCACGCCGCACTTAAATTTTGATTGTGCAGTAATCGGGCCGTTATCCAATATAAACTAAAATCTATTCCAACCCGGGTCACCGATGATTTCTGTCCTTCCTCGAAAAACAGGCAAAATCCAGGAAAATGGCTGCTTGCGGCGCGGAGAAATGGTATAATCCCATCTCAGGAATTTCAGCTATCGGAGGAACGGGAAAATTCCACCACAGGAATTTTCTGCCATCAGAGAAACGGGACAATTCCACCACAGGAATTCGCTGCCATCGAAGAAACGGGACAATTCCACCACAGGAATTGGCTGCCACCACCGGAGAAACGGGGCAATTAATTCCACCTCAGGAATTTCTGCCATCGTAGACCAAACCGACACAAAAAAATGTTATAGCTCACTGCTATACTATTCGCGCGCCGCGAATCCACAACCTCTGATGTGCGTCGTACACAGTGGCGGATCCAAGAGGGGGCACCAGGGGCAAGTGCCCCCCCCCCCCCCCCCCCCGAAGAACCAGTTGTCTGCTACATTAATATTGCCGACAAAGTGATTTTTTCTGAAACCAATAAAATATTTCAATATAATTAATTAATGAATTTCTTGTAGAATCATAAAATCCGGTGGTTGGATGTGTATATGTGTAGTGTGAGTAGATTAAATACAAATTTAGTAATTTTAAGACATTTTTTCCTCTGGCTATTCTGAAATCCTAGAGTGCCCCCTCCGAGGTGAACCTCTGGATCCGCCACTGGTCGTACAACTCTCGTCACTCCCCATTTCCCTTGTCAAGCCCAACACTCTTCCTAGACGCTACCCGTTATAGTCTCGTCTCCAAGACTCCCCGAAAAACAACTTAATCACAGCTCGCCTGTTTCTCTTCAGCCTGAACCACCTCGTCCCACTCCACCTCACTCGTTTTTCTCTCTTCCTATGTTTCAAGCAGCTCAAAACCACGACAACAAAAAAACAACGCAACCACCAATCTCACAAACCAAAATTTCCCGCGTCGCACTCACCGCAAAAAAATGGGGCGCTGCCAGCACACAGCTAGCAGTGACACCTTACGGTTAAACGGGCACAACATCACCCGGACGAAGAATAGAAACAAACAGGTGACGACCAAACTCGTCACATTCTTATAAAGAAATTAAACGTAAACAATATTTGAGGTTAGGAATTTTTACCTACTGTTTTTTTTCCTACGGCAATACACAGGTATTACAACATTGACGTCAGGAAATCTTTTTTACTCCACCTTTAAATTAAATAATATTCAAAAAAATCGACGATAGTTTAAAAGCTGGACATTGAACTAAAATAAAAAAAGTATATTTAATTTATCAGTGAAACAAAAATTTTCATATTTCACTGAAAAATGGTTTGTTCAAAGCACACGTTAATTATTGAGTGTGTGCAGGCCCTTTGACGTCACTGGTTTATTCCGTGGCTCACAAGTCTTCGCGGATCGTAACGAAGTGCGTACCGCGTGTTGGTTCGTAATCACGGGAATGCGGAACGTGTTTCTGTGGAGCGTGGAGAATGCCGCAAGTCTCCGCGACAGTTTGTGAACAGCATCACCCCAAGATGACAAATGAAGTTCCTTCAATGGATTGCTTCCCCTTTTGACGTGACAACGTCTAATAAATCGACGAACGCCGGCTGCACGCACGAAAAAGTGTCCTGTAACGCACATTGTCCCGTTACGCTGTGTCCCGTTTGGCTCATTGTACGCTTGCGCCGCATCTATCTCTCTTCCACTCGATTGGAACAACCATCGATTTGACTTTTTTCGAGGCACATTAAACTTGAAACATTCCTATTCGTTTCCAACTTTTCCTATCATCGTCCTATCCTTAACAGAATATCACAGATTGGAATTAGTTAAATAGCAAACATGTATAAAAGTTATAGCTAAAATAATCTCTTCGTTAAAGTAATAAATATATTTGAATTAATCAGTGGAAATTAAAGGTAAATTGATCAATTAAATTGCATATTTAATTTCACTCCTTCTATGTATCTATACAAAATAGTGATAATTCAATAAAAATGATTCAATTTTATTAATAAAAGTATGCAATCATTTCATCAAATTTTTGTTAGGACGTTGTCACGTTAAACTATCGTCCGTAAATCGACTTTACAGACAACCAATTTTTTTTATTTTATCAACCCAGCCCACCAAGTAGTCCAAGATCCCAGAGCGATAAGACATAACTTATTTTCACACAGATGAAACCTTAGGTTCTCAGCAGCGTCTCGTGTGCTTTGAATACCTGCGTGCTTGTGGAGCTTTAAAGCTCCAAAAAATAAATGAACTTAAATATAAACTTTAAATATATTAAAAGTACTTACTGCTTTTGATACAAGATTTTTGCATCTCTATTTCAATAAGATAAAATTCAACATTAAGGTTATAATTAATAAATATTAAAGTAAAATAATTTATTGCATATATTTGGGATAGTTAATATATTCGGAGCTATTTTGTTTTGTTAGGAATTGTTTTATGTTATTGTAAAAAAGATACCAGTTGGGATAATTTAAAGAAAAAATCATTTTAGTAAAACAATATTAAACTATGATTTATTAAAGCAAATATTGGTTTATTCTTATAATCATCGTAATCACTTTCACAATCATTCGATTTTTCATCATTCACCCAATCATAATTCTGTCCATTCGAGTCATTATCCTCATCGCAATCAGTTATGTTGTCGTTTCTGGCAGCTTATTCTGCAAAAAACAGTTCAAAGAATTAAAAAAAACATAAAAATACAAATATAATAAATTTTAAAATTGAAGTCAAAGTATAGTACCTGATTTTTGAAGAGATTCACTAACGTCTCCTGGTAATTGTTCACCATCAAACCAATGAAAGTGATACTGGTTATCTTCTAACCTCCACCCATTGTGTTCAGGAGTAAGAATGGTTGGTTGTGTTTCATTTGCATTATTACATATGCTAGAAATATAATTTTCTTGGAGAAATTGTTGAAATAACTCAGTTTTACATGGTGGTAAATTGCTAGCATCAATTTGTTTTAAAATTTTGGATTGAATTCTTCGGTAACATTAGATACGCTGTAATTATTTTAAAACCCCTGAAGCCGGGCAGCATCAGCGTCGAGTATACCAGGAACACTATTAATTTCACAGATAAATGTTTGGATTTTTTTGAAAATATCTTCTTGTATGTGCTGATCGGTAAACGACTCTGGATCTCCAAACTGCATAAAAGCTCGCTGATATTCATGATTTAAACTCGCAATCTGTTTCAATCTACTGTGTATGTGCCCTTTGCGCACAACCGATGATATACAGTATAGTTCGGGTCTGTGAGAGCACATGTTTTTGTTGTTTACATCTTGTAATTTGTGAATTCGAATCAGTTGAACTGGTGTCATGTAATTCACATAAGAAGCTGCCAGAATATAACTGATTGCGATGAGAATGATGACTCGAATGGACAGAATGATTGAGTGAATGTTGAAAAATCGAATGATTGTGAAAGTGATTACGAATATTAAAAAAATAAACCAATATTTGCTTTAATTAATCATAGTTTAATATTGTTTTACTAAAATGAATTTTTTATATTATACTAACTGGTATCTTTTTTACAAGAACATAAAAATAATTCCTAACAAAACAAAATAGCTCCGAATATATGAATTATCCCAAATATATGCAATAAATTATTTTACTTTAATATTTATTAATTATAACCTTAATGTTGAAGTTTATCTTATTGAAATAGAGATGCAAAAATCTTGGATCGAAAGCAGTAAGTATTTTTAATATAGGTATTTAAATTTTTTACTCTGAAACGCATGCATAGTGCTCTCGCGCACGTACTCCTGGCTGAATATATTTTTTGTGTTTAGGGGATGTTTGGTCACTACAATTTGTCTGACTGATGAAATATAACTTTTGTAATAGTTACTTTAATAACATATTTAAAAATCATACTTATAAAAATAAGTAAAGTTCATTTATTTTTTGTGGAGCTTTAAAGCGTCTGACAAAAGTTATGGTCAGTAATAAGTGTCTGACACTTATGACACGACTTCAGAATAATATTCTACAATATATATATAAATCAGCCATATAAATTTATTTTAAATAACTCTTATTTTTAGTTAACTTTCTCCCCTGGTACCTGCCCAAGTGTCACAGGGCTGCTCCACAAGCACGAAGGTATTCAAAGCACACGAGACGCTGCTGAGAACCTAAGGTTTCATCTGTGTGAAAATAAGTTATGTCTTATCGCTCTGGGATCTTGGACTTTTAGTCCCAACTATTCCAAAGAAATCATTTTGCTATAGCGACCAGTTTTGCGGTGTTTGTAGAAAACCTTTTTTCAACAAAACTTTATCAAAATTTTCAGAGCATATATTTACAATTGAAAAAATTATTTTTACAATTAAAAAAAATTGTTCAGCTCCAATTTCAAATGCGGATACCAGTCTTGGAAAACACTTCAGGCTAAAAGACGATAGGATTTCACATCCTCGTTTTTGATGAATGAACAAAAACGCTCCAATTTCCATATTTTTAACTTCAAAAATAACAAATTTCCATATAAACTTTCATCTCCCCTATTTTACCTCCTTGGGGAATGAATTTTCAAAAACCCTTTCTTAGTGCTCATATACATTATATAAGGGACACCTATTTAAAATTACATGCTTCTAGACCCGCCGGTTTAAGCTGTGCGTTGTCTGATGTTCAGTCAAGTCAATGTTAGAGTTTTATTATGTAGATTTCTTTTTGGTGATGAACCTGAAACCAAATTTAGCTGGTTAAATTCTGATTAATTCTGTATATTTGCGTAGATCATACATTTAATTAAAGCCATGCCTTGGACTCAAAGTAACGACCTTCTTCGCATAAACGAATTACTTTAGCTGTCGCGGTTAGCAACTACCACACTTCGGTGTATGTCATGTGTCATTTATTGTTTTTGACAATTATAAAAAAAATATATTTTTCTTGAGGAATAGTGCCCATTTCAACCACTAACATGAATGAGTGGAATAGTTTAATTCAGTGTAACATTTTCCAGTCCAAACGTTTAAAAAACGACTTATAAACGTGAATAAGGTTTTACGACTTATAAACACAGGCTGCTTTGGTTAAAAACGTGAACAAGGTTATACGACTTATAAACACAGGCTGCTTTGGTTAAAAACGTGAACAAGGTTATTCGACATACAAACACAGGCTGGCTTTGGTTGAAAACGTGAACAAGGTTATACGACTTTTAAACACAGGCGGCTTCGGTTAAAAATGTGAAAAAGGTTATACGACTTAGAAACACAGGCTGCTTTGTTGAAAACGTGAACAAGGTTACACGATTGTCTCACAAAAGCAGTTGTCACGAGTGTTGTTAAGAACTCCACGCGTGTCGCTTGTAATAAACTTCCGTTTAATTTCAGAAATATGTGTTTTTAGTTGACTCAGTTCTAAAGTAATTCGGAGACGACCACAAAAAAAGACGTCAAGTAAACGTTCCGTAATTTAAAAATAAATTTACTGGAACACTTCACGATAATGACCAACGATAATGACCACCATAGAAAATGACAAACTCAACCGACAATTTTCGTTCGGAAAGTCTTCGAAACACGCCAAATAAAAAAAGTGAGATATATTTTTTTTAAATGGCTGGAAGCGACAAAACAAATATCAGTTTCTTCAAATTCTAGTCTTTTTCCCCTTGGGTCTTTTTAAAAATTGTTCGTAAAGATTTGAATTGCAAAAAAAAATCTGTTTGTTCCTTTCTCCCTGAATAATACATCCTTGCCTTTACACCATCGGAAAAAAAAAATTAACGTGTGGCAGCTCCTTTCAAAGCTTACGGAGAACAAATTACGTCACAATTACGTTTGTCAAGCAAAAAAAAAATATTGTATATAATTATGCGAGGCAAGGACAGGGTTGGCGTGAAATAAATTGTCCCAAACAAAAATAATTTCCCCCTGAAGGCTGCGTTGCGTGCTGTCTGGTTATCGGCGCGACATTCAGGTTATGCAGGAATCACAACAGAGCGAAGGGCGCGGCTTGAAGGACGCGAAGTGACGAACCAAATATCGCGTTATTGTGAACATGCGCGACAAACAAAAAATCGCGTTATTGTGAACATGCGCAACAAACAAAATATCGCGTTATTGTGAACATGCGCGACAAACAAAATATCGCGTTATTGTGAACATGCGCGACAAACAAAAAATCGCGTTATTGTGAACATGCGCAACAAACAAAAACAAATGACGATACATAAAATGCTCCTTGAATTACATACGCCTCAAACATACGACCGCCATCAATGTTTACAGGTTTTATTTTTTAATCAAAATGTTAATTCAAATGTAACATTCATTAAAAAAAAATGCACGTGAACACATTTCAAAGATTTCACAGATAAGTCTACCGAAAAAAAAAAAATATTACTACCTAATGCACCGGGCTAACTTTATTTCGAAAACAAAATAGCGATAATTTCAGAAAACTTCGCTCACGCGATGAGATATAAATGGAAAATCTTTCGGACTAAAATTATGTCGCGCTGACGCCAAAGATGTATCGAATGCGATTGGGTAGGGAATCGTTATATACGTGCAATTGTGATTTCAGAATAATCCATAACTTAGGCGAAGTTCAAATCAACACGTACGTTCCAGTGACTGAAATGCGTAGTAGTCGATTGTAACTGCAAGTAGATCAAGGTACTTTATTTGAAATAAATATTGGTTCAGCTGCTGATAACTGGCTTGGATATAGAATGCTTAATTCACCACAGATATTTGATTATATATATTCAAAAAACAAATCAATTTACCAATTAAGATTCCTCTTCTAGCATAAGGTGAACAAATTACTATAGTTTCTTTTTCCACGTGAGCAGAAGTACGTACGATCTAGTATTAGAAAAGACATAAAACAACTGCCACAAATGTAAGTATAAATTTCGTTTGGCAAGTATTGAAGCAGTGAAAATTATTATTTTTATTTTTATTTCAATTAATAAATAAGGAAATAGTGTTTTATAAAACTTTGTTCACCCTGTGGAAAAATAAATACGTTATCATTAAAGAAATACGTATTTAAAGTATAATTGTGATTATTCTGTTTGTTCGATATTTAATTACAATGTATTTATTCACGTTTTAATATTCATGTAATAAACATTTATATAATTTACTTCTGATTGTAAGTATTTACAAATTACTAACATGCATTATGAAGCTAGGGTTTTGCTTACTGACTACGGATGGCTATAGCAACTAAGATTACCTAGCCACTTACAGAAATTTTTTTTTTCATAAAATATTACTTTGAAAACCAATAAAAACCTTGTAATACTACAAGAAGATTATTGAAATTTTTTTAAAACACATGGCTATGGTTAATTTTTACATAAGTTACATGAAATATCTTTTACAAGATAATACTGAACACTTCATACAAAAATTGGCTGATAATGATTTATTTTACGTGATGTTTCATTCAAACATAATTCTTTTTACCGTGAAAAACTAATCAAATATCCAATATTGGTTTTTAGTTTATTAAATTATGCTTAAAAATGTGCGCGGTTAATATCGGATCGCTATTCGGGGAACGGTTCAAAAATAAGTAGGGACCGGAAAAATTCGCGGGTTCAATGACCTCTTTGATGAACTCCATAGTTCTACGTACACTCGGTCAAATGTCACCCACTCATTGGCTGCTGTCTTGTGAGACGTCTTAACGTAGCAGCCTGTGATTCGATAAAGCTTTGGTCGGGTGTTTCTCATTGGCCCAGAGTCATCCAGGTGAGTTGTGAGCCAATAGCAGAGGCAGCACTGAGGTATAACTATTTGTACTTTAGCCTATCGTGAAATTAATTCGCGAATTTTTCCGGTCTCTACTCATAAGTTCTCGCATAAAAAAATGGCGCCACACACAAAACAAAAGGAAATTGCCGCAAATGAAATTTCTTCAGGGTCACAAGTCGACAGATCTTTCACGTCACGTGTATACATAATGAGTCTGAATTCTATCCACAAAATTCGACTGCGGGTCCATCACAACAAGATAGGTTGAAAACATAAACGACTAAATGTCCAAAGTGCTTCCCTAGTTGCTTTGAAGACATACCTGAACAACACTTTTATTGTAAAGGCCTTTTTTTATAATATACCTTTAATATATTATACTTTAGGTAGCTCATGTGTATCTTATGTGCTATTTTTTTTTGTAATTTTACATGTGTACTGATGTGCTAGTTTAGTTTTTATTTAAATGTATTTGTGACAATTTGTTGTCATTTCTAGGTTATAATATTTATCAAGTTTATTATACATGTACCTTGTTAGTAAAGATGTATGTGGTTAGGTGTAAGACAAGGCGGTACGCCTTAACTTCACCACTTAAAATAAGGCAATAAAAAAAAGATGGAGAAAGTATTTAATACTGAACACTGAGCGTTTGGATTATTATGTTTAATTCAATGAAGTTCTACAACCACCTCAAATTTGTCGCTGTAGCTAAATATTTTCATTAAAATAATTTAGGGCAGTTACACGTCATAAATCTGTGTGAAAATGCAGTTTACTACCCTTAATTATTTCAATGAAATAATTTTTCGACTGCTACAAAATGCGCGGTGGTTGTATAACTTAGTTAAATTAAACACAACCTAGAAGCTCAGTGTTCAATCTCAAATACTTTTGATATTATATGTTAATAATTTAATACGCTCATCGCTGACTCACTGACTGACTTTGTAACGCTGTGTGAATTCTGTTTTCATGCGCTTACAGTGTATTTTTTTTTTTTGCTCTTTGCTAACCTGTTCCTTCTAGCATTGTTGCCGAGTCCGTTTTGTAAAGATAACATGCATGGAGGCATATCGTCATATTTTGACGAGGCCGATAGTTTCAGCATTTTTCAGTGATAAAGTAGTGAGCCGTGGCTTAGTTTGCCACGTTTTGGCTGCTGACGAATCTCAGTGTTAAACGTAGTCTTTTTTTAATCAAGAGAAGTAAAATGAAGCCAATAAAGATGTTTCACTTCAATGCCTACATCTTGGAGTTGGGTAAGCCATTTTTCTGCACGTCATCTATGAGTTAAGTATCTTAAATATAAATACGCCCATAACTGACTCACTGGCTGACTGTGTTGACTAAATGACTGAATGAGTTGATTATTTAGATTTTGTGTGTGAGTTGATTTGCATTATTCTGAGTAAGTTGATTTGTATAATTCTGTGCGTGAATGATTGTGTGTTTGATAAGTATGAATCGCATGTATATTTGTTAATTCTTATTTTTCTTCCTAGGTTAAGCTGCTCTTGATCTTCCCTTATGTATGTCCATTATTTATCTATATGTATGCTCATTATTTATCCATATGTATGTTCATTATTTATCCATATGTTTGCCCATTATCTTCCCTTATGTCGTTCTGTGTTTGAATGATTTATGGGATTATGTATTTGAATGTTTTTTTTCATTTTGGTTTGGCATAAAATGCAATGAAATATGAAATACATTATATAATGTTGAAAATATTTTGAATAAAATTTTTTTTACACAGTTATAATGAATGGGGATGAAGATCCTGCTTCTAGAAAACGTCACGTGGTTAACGAAAGACAGAAGAGGTGGCGGACAAATCAAAGTCAGGAATCGCGTGCGGAAATTCGTGCCTTACATAGATGCTGCCTCTCATCAAGAACGCAACATTCAAATGATCCCGGAACAATTAGCAGTACGTCATGTCACCTACGCTGCATCCCAAGACCAACAAATTGAACGTACGGCAGCCTAACAATCAGTGGCTCAACGTGTTGCTCGTGACATCACAACAACGATATGTTGATGGACTTAACGCCTCAATAATATTGAAAGGTCTTCAAAAAAATGCCTCTCAACAACAACGCGTCGAGCGAACGCCACCTGAAGAACGAGTTGTTCGTCATGTTGATGATGCCGCATCACAACGATGTCATGTTGATGATCTTGATTCCCAACAGATAGAAGCACATCGTGTGGCAAAATGTAGCTTCGCGTCGATTGGCTCAACAACGCCAAAATCATGCGATCCTCAATGAAGCAATACATTTCGTAGAAGCTCGCGTCGATGAAAATATTGTGGATCCCTGAATCATTTCTGAAAATTTATGCTATTGTACGTTGGTTTTTTCACGATCAAGAGTTTAAGTCAAGTAAATATGTATATTGAATCGAATCCACAGCAAGGGTGTTTATTGAATGCCCAGAGACTATTTATTAACACGCAATTTAGTTATTCAAGAGGTTCTTCAATAAAAACTTTTTTTTGTTAAATATTTTTACCATCTCTTATACCTACATCAGGAATAATTTTCGTTAGCACAGTATTAAAATAAATTGAAATTTTAATAGATATTTTGTGTGTATTAAATTATATTCATTTTTCAATGGGCGCGTTATGCGCTTACAACTAACTAGTTTACATTAAAAATGTTGTCCGGTTCTTTCATAAAAGATGTAAACAAACCTTGGTAAGCAATATTTACCATAATTCGTACATAATTTTTTAACATGTCTTGTGATGAACCTACAGTCCAAGTTTGTCGTTAGAATCGAGAGTAATTCTGTATAGTTGAGCACAATAAACGGGGCATGAGTGTATTTCACAATCCTACCTACCGTATTCAGTTGCTAATATCGAAGAAGCGTAAAACATGACCCGGCCTCTTAGCCGAATAGAGAGAGAGAAAGAGAGAGAGAGTGAGAGAAAGAAAGAGAGAGAGTCACAGTTCCAATTCGAGAAAAAAAAATCTTATAAAATACCTGGTACTAATTGCCCGCTTGGCCGTTGGTAAATGTACTGCGAGACGGCTTGCAAGTCGTTTGAAAATAGCGTTCCAAAAAAAAAAAAAAAAAAAGAAACACGTATAATAAATGCAAATTTTTACTGCTAAGTGGGCTGAGCTCATGTGACGGGCTCTTCAACATTTCGCCCGTGCACTTCGTCTTTTTCGCAGGTTTTTCCGTTTCGAATGAGCTTTTCGCGGAAGGGGTGACCTCTAGAGGAAAGTTTGTTCCACCCCCCCTTCCCCTCCTTAACTCAACCAATTAGTTTGATCGCTTTATGCCATGTTTTTTCCCTGACCAAAACGGGCACGTGAAACGAAGAAGGGAAAAAAAATATTCTGGAAAGGAAAGGGGTGAAGAGGAAAAATAAATTGGTAGAAGGAATTTTTGGAAAAAAAGGGGGGGGGGGGGAAACATCATTCCACTGCGCATGCGCTACGCGAATAAATTCCCGGGCCGAAGTTCATAAAAGTCGGACTCACCCGTAATAGAATTTCGAGTTTATCTATTCCGCTTTCCTCCCACCGCACTTTACATTTGTTCTTTCTCTCTCTCTCTCTCTCGCTCTCCCTCCTTTATTCTTTCTCTTTCCCCCGCAATCGTCAAACACCGGGCGTTCTCCGGTGACGGGGGTTAAAAAGACACGCGTATTTTCTTCGCGGGGACATTTGCGTGAACAACTACATCCCCCCCTCCCCCAACCACACCCCCTCGCAGGGTGAAGCCACGCACCGGATGCCCTAAGATCGCCCGAGATGAGTAATTAACCGACTTCGTAGTTTCTTCGTGTCCGGACGGGTTTTGTGCTCGCGCATGGCAGAAATTCCTACCCGGAACGTTCACGTATTATTTCTTTTCTTCTCCCTCTCTCCTCAACTCCCGAATTCCTCCCCGGCACTCCATCAAGGACGGTGGGCCAACTTAAATTCCAGCATAGGATAACTTACCTCTGATCTCTCTGTTAACGTTTCGACCCCATCCCCCCCCCCTCAAATCTTTAGGAAACATGGCCTGAAGTTGACTCAGCGTGCGCGCGGCGCTGTCTTGCTTTTTTGCTCCCGCGCTCGCTCGACCACTCGATAGCCATCTTTGTTTACCGTCCGGATCACGTGTCCCGTTTTTGTGACAAGTTTTACAACCCCTTAACCTCCTCATCCCTATTATAAGTTACACGAATAAATCCAGGAAAACTATTGTGTGATCTACCCCTGTATGAACGAGCGCACGATATATATATATGTACAGTAGAACCTCACATATCCGACCATGGCGGGACCGGGCCATGGTCGGAACGGCCAAAAGGTCGGATATCCGTAGGAGCAAAAAATATATATATACCCCTTTCCCAGCTATTTGTAAAAAATGTTACTGTATACATTTAAAACATTTACTTTTGTTAAATTATAAATGAGAAGATGAATACAATGTAAGCATACCTTATTTAAAGGATTCAGTAATGTATTTTTAGTTTCAGTTTTGCCTAATTTTGATTTTGCGGAAGTGTCTCTCCACTTTTTTTTTTTGCCCACAATACATTACGTTACGTTAAAAAAAAAAACATAGGACAGTACAAGATTATAGTACGAGCACATTCTACACCAACAATCACGGCTGAACTGACAGTTTGAGACACGGAAACATGTAGATGCGTCACATTTTCAAGTCTGAACAGGCTCGCCAACCACGCAGACTAGGTCGGATATCCGGAGGAGTCGGTTGTGGGAAGGTCGGATATGAGGGGTCCTACTGTATATATATGTTTATATATATAGACACACACATATATATGTATATATATATATGTGTATATATAGACACACACACATATATATATTTTTGCCGTAATCACGCGAGGCAATAAAGCTGTGATTACGCACAAATTATTCCATCAAATAAAATAAAGGTATTTTTTTTTCCTCTAAGGAACAAGGCTAGCCAACCATTGATACGTTGCCTTCCATAACCCCCCCCCCCCAGGCTAGGATAATATAAGATTATTCAGCGCTAAAAATTAAAAAAATATTGATAAAGTTCGTAAGATATTCTTTAGAGGAGCCACCTCTTACTTCGCCACATTAAAGAACTGATTTTTTTTGTGCTTTCCAAAAACGCCGTTCTCAAAGGTTAAATAATTTTTAAAATTATTTTCCACTTAAATTAAATACTTAAAAAAAATCTATTAAAAATTTTCCGTTTGGCTTTTTATCAATTTACCGTTATTATTGTAAGGTGAAAAAAACAAACACATTTTGCCTTGAAATTTTGTTTACGAGGCCGGTATAGTGGGGGTTATGCGTGTCAGTGAGGCGTGATGATAAGTGCGACGCTCGCTGGTGTTTCTAGCGCGGTATCGCCTCTAATCTGTACCGGTTGTTTTATGTACGCCTAAAAATGTACTCTAAAAATACTCGTTTTATCCATTTTAACTCTTATAAAAACACCATTTGAAAACTTAATCCAAGATCAAAAGTACTTTTCAGCACTCAGAAAATTCTTAAACGCTTTTCATAAACAGACCCCTCTCGAAACCGCGTTGTTTTTTTTTCCTGAAGTTCTGCGCACCGTGTGTGTGCCTGGGCAGACGACGCCTTTAAGAACACAGATAAAAAAATGTACCTCAGTAATAAAGCTAATGCTCATTTATTAAAATTGTTGTAAATAAATCTCTTCTTGCATTTAACCCAGGTACATTGTAACAAGTGACATTTAGTCATTGTCATCTAAATTGTCTCAAAAATTTGACCAATCATCTACGCATACTTCTTCCGCTATTGTTCTGCAAACATCTGTTTGTTAACGACGGCATGTAGTTGTTGTACGCGAACAAACATCAGGCCTTTGTTTTTGCAAGTGACAGTTGGGAAATGGGTATCACTGGTACTTTTTTTTTTTGTTGAGAACCATCAAGTCTGAGACGAGTCACGTGACGCAGAATTCAGAGGAGACGAGCAAGCAGGTAACGTGGAAGGAAAGAGAGATTTTCTTGACGAACAAGGTTTTTTTATTACCCCAAAGGTTTTTGTTGATACTCTAAAATAGTTCTTGTGAGTTCATGCTTGAAAGCAAACTTATTACCGGTAAATTTACGGAGATCCTTAGTTAATTTGTAACTAGTGGTTCATCATAAATCTAAGGTGAAAAAAAAATTCTAACTATAAAAAACCTGAGCTCATGTGCTTAGCTTGAAAAAAAAAAGAAGCAAATTACGCTTCCTGCTGTGTGACAGGCTCGTAAATTTCCCGCAGAACAAGTGAAGGGTAGTGTATTCGGAAGGATGATGATGAAGAGGGGGGAAAAAGGGGGAGTTGAGAGAGCAATGGAAAGTTCAAAATGAGGGATAAAACTTGGGCGTGAACGATAAACGTCCACGTGAAAAACCAATTCTTTGACAGAATTAAGGAGCGCTGGACATTCCTTTGCCAGGGAGTTCTGTAATATTTCCCCTCTTTTACTTTCGTGGAAAAAGAAATAAACGTCTTAAAGGGGGGTGGGGGGGAGAAGTGAAGGTAGGAAGGAATTGGAAGAAAGAAACGGGTTACCTATTTTCCCATCTTTGTTTGAATTTACAACACACCGGGCCAGGCCATCTCATTCTTTTGCTTCACTGCGCAAAAGGTTACCAACCACATAAATTTTTCGCTTATTGCCCAGCCTTTTGCGTTTTTACGTCCTTGAAATTTTTAGAACGAACTTGGAACGCAGCGACTCCCGTAGGTTTTTATGCTCTAACCAAAATCTGCGCGGCGTCAAATAAATGTCTAATATTACTGCTGAAGGAAAAAAAACGTAAAAAAGGAATTATCGATTAAAATAGATAAAGGAAAAAGGTTGCTGACTAATATCAAACTAAACCCAAAATTGCTAGGCAGTATCCTCATATTATTGTATAAAAACCAATTATCATCTATTTTGTCACTTTTATTTATTTTACGCACACACACACACACACACACACAACACACACAAGCAACTGACTTCATATGGATATGATATTGAAAATTTCGAAAGGAACGGATGTGTAACAGGTTTGAACTGAACTCTGTCTGTGTGTGTGTGTGTGTGTGTAGTAGTAGTAGTAGTAGTATGAGTAGTAGTAGTAGTGGTAGTAGTAGTAGTAGTAGTAGTATTAGTAGTGGTAGTAGAGGAAGAAGCCAAGCTTCATGATTGCTGTGCGTCAAATCTGCCGTCGTTGTCATGCTAGTCCAATACGATACTAAGTTATGAGTCTTTCCGTACTCGCCAGTGATGTGTAAACATCTAAGCTCGGTAACGAGCGAATTCATGTGTCCTCGTGTTGTTCATGTTGCAAAATAATTTCAAAGCAGTGATGAGGAGTGCCGACAGAAGTGAAAACTTAAAACTACAAAAAAAAAAAAAACAGTTGTTATTTTTGGATATCCAAATTAATTGTTTGATCTTAAATTAAAAATTGTAAATCAAAGTAAGTATTATTAATATTAAAAATGGAATTAAGAAAAAAAATTTTGGAAATAAGAAATATTTACTTTGTAAAATATAATTGTGTAACATAATAAAATATTTTTTTATAAAAATAAGAGGCTTTTTCTCAATTTTTACGAAAAAAATATTATCAAACAACAAATTTGTTTTGTCACGTCAGTAAAATAACTCCTAAATTACTATAAACTACGAATTCCATAGTAATTGTAGGTATTAAAAAAAATTATGTTCTTAAATTTTAGGTTATATTGTTTCAAAGACTCCGTTTTCATCGTTATTCAAACTATTTATCTATATGAGAATATTAATATATTTTATACTCACTTTTTACTGCACAGTAATCGTATAGGCCTACTTAAGATTTAAAATAAAAATTAGTTGTCTGTAAAGTCGGTTTACGGACGATAGTTTAACGTGACAACGTCATAACAAACCATTGATGAAATGATTGATTCAGAAGAAAAGGAAATATCATATTCGGCCTGAGACTGAGCCGTAATAGGCTTCTGCAACCAAACCATTTAGGCATTCAAAATATTATATTCTTTGAGAAAGATTTTTTTTATTTGAATCATATTTATTGAATTATCACTATTTTGTATGGATACAAAGGAGTGAAATTAAATGTATAATTTAATTAATAAATTTACTTTTAGTTGCATTCATTCATTAATTCAAATATATTAATTACTATTGAAATTTTGCGTGCGCCGTATTAATTTTTAGAAGAACAAAAAAATTTTTTACATCTGCCAGGAAATGAACCAACATCCTATGGATTGAAATTTTGCGATGCTGACCACAAGACCAAGAGGCCATACATAAAGAACAGTTGTTTCAAATGATATATATTATTATAAATTTTTTTTCAGGGTAGGGGAATAAAATTATTTCGTTTTTATAACACGATTTGATAACAAATACGCATCCCAAATACACCAAACTTATTTATAATGTGTTACAATATTTTTTAAAACATTGTGCAAAATATCCCGGGTGTAATTTGGATTATTATGTGTAACTGTAAAACTCCATTGTTGGTTCAAAACGTATTTAAATATTCAACATTACTTTTAAATAACCGTACTAATTGTGCTGAAAATCGGTGGACGATCGTTAAATTACATAATATTAATAATTCAAACGACGAAAATATGATTGAAAAGTCAAATCGATGGTTGTTCCAATCGAGTGGAAGAGAGATGCCGCGCATGCGTACAATGTGCATGAAGAGAGATGCCACGCATGCGTACAATGAGCATACAGGGCACATCCGTAGTGGGACATCCGTAGTGGGACACTTTTTCGTGCGTGCAGCCGGCGTTCATCGATTTATTAGACGTTGTCACGTCAAAAATTGAACAAAAACATTATTTGAACTCTAATGGGAACAGATATAGTGTTATCGTTAACACGTCACGTGACCATGTCAATCACGACTTACATGAATTTACTCCCTATCCAAACCTTCCCATTGAAGCTTTCCCTTCAATAAAACTATAATACGAAACTCGGACATGAAATTTAACGTGTAATTCTTTAAATTAATAAAGAGCTGGATAAATAAACGGATATAAAATAGTCATTTTCAAAATACGAAAATATTTGACATAAATCACATACATAGGCCACTTTCTGCGGCCGCCGCTAGCATTCGCTGCCTGAAAAGTAAAAGTTGTTTGTCACCATCAAACGCTGACAACAACTAGCAGCTCAATATAACCGCATATTTTAAACTATTAGAAATGGCTCCAATAAACCCCTCCTGCTTTGGACCTGATTTTCGAAAAGGAATTTTAATAAAATACCGCCAAACTTGTTCGAATTCACTAAATACTTAATACGTTAAAGTTTCCACACACGACAGAACTTATACTTCTATGGCATTACGAAAATACAAACCTGAAATAATTTGAAACACATTCTATAACCCTAAGTATAAGTTTGAATAATTTGTATTGCTTAAACGAATGAAATCAGTCAGTAAATATTTCCTACGAGCAAACCTTAACCTCACTGAGCTGATTCAACATTATTAAACGATATTATTATTAAATGTTATTAAAAAATTTCTAGTGATTAGACTGAACTACGAACCTTGAGGTTACGCTCTACAGCTGTGCTACCAACCCTGTTGGATATTTAGAAGAAGAAGAATGTGTCTAAAGATGTAATTCTCTGGCGGTATCATGAAAGGTATCACATTGTTGTGCCTAACACGCCAGCCTCTTGATTTACTGAAATCTGTAAACCATGAGGCGCACCAAGTAAATCAAGAGGCTCGCGTGTTAGGCACAACAAACTGATACCAAGAAGAATGTGTATTAAATCATTGTAATGCCAATTTTTATTTAGGTATTTTTACTATGGCTATTTTGGTTTACCAAATATATTCCAGGGTAGTTTCCACAATCATAAAGTTTCATTTGGCACACCAATAAGTTTTCTATGTGCCCTGATGTTCAAGAAAGTTACCATATACGGGTTTATGTGGCTACACGTGGGTCCGCCATCTTCTTTACACATTTCCGTTCATCGACTTCCGTTCCATTTTCACGAAATTACTCCAACCAAATGCCGCATGCCGAGAGCTAAGTAGTTTACTCATAAAAAAAAATTGGTTGTATGTAAAGTCGGTTTACGGACGATAGTTTATCGTGACGTCATAACAAAACATTGATGAAATAATAACATACTTTTATGAATAAAATTGAATCATTTTTATTGAATCATCACTATTTTGTATGGATACTATGAAGGAGTGAAATGAAATCTACAATTTAATTGATAAAATTACTTTTATTTGCACTCATTAATTCAAATATGTTTATTACTTTAACGAACAGATTATTTTAACTATAACTTGTATACATGTTTGCTATTTAACTTCTTCCAATCTGTGTTATTCTTTTAAGGATAGGACGATGATAGGAAAAGTTGGAAATGAATGGGAGTGTTTCAAGTTTAATGTGCCTCGAAAAAGTAAAATCGATGGTTGTTCCAATCGAGTGAAAGAGAGATAGATGCGGCGCAAGCGTACAATGAGCGTAACGGGACTCAGCATAACGGGACAATGTGCGTTACGGGACACTTTTTCGTGCGTGCAGTCGGCGTTCATCGATTTTTTAGACGTTGTCACGTCAAAAAACTTTCTTTATCTTAACAAAACAATTTTTTTTCGTCTTACAAATTTATTGTTAAAATAAATCTCCAGTGCCATGAATTTCATAAAATGGTCGTATGATGCTTATCGCCCTATGGTAAAAAAAATTTCTTATTTAACTTGTTACTAATACAACATACTATAGTGTCACACCTTGCCGCTAGGTTATTTGACGCGTACTCGAGTGTTTTGATAGCATAGAGCTGTTTGACATTAAATGCATGCATGTATTTAGTGCAAAGCATTCATTTTATATAGCACTGCCGAATAAACTGGTCCCGTGGAGTACGCAGTTGCCATAATGTTTAACTTTTCAGATATATCAAGTCAGTCTGCAATTTTTGCATGCATACGTATTTCAATTCAGGCATCTTTTGATAGCTCATATGGACAGTACTTCAAAGTTCACAATTTAAAACACGTATGAAGATTTTACAATTTTTACCTAAAAGCGGATGTCGTGGGATAAAAATTTTAAAAAAATTGCTTGCATCAATAATTTCATTATATGTTTTTATTTCTATACGTGTGGAATTGCGGATATTATTTGCGCAGTGGTAGGACACTTGAATCGCACATGGAAGTAAATGGTTTCGAATATCGGTCAGTTTTCCGTGGTTTACCTAAATCACTTGAGGTAAATGTAGGGATGATGACCTTATATAAGCCAAGGCTGATTTCTCCCCTAAATAATAATATTCCTGATCTGTGTTGCTGAGGACGTGATATGAAAAAAATAACATTTAAAAATGATCTAACTGGCATATATTAAAAAAATTCTTCATCATAATTTAGTTATGGTAGAAATTAGAAGTAAACAGTGATATAATGAATAACAACAAATCCAATCAACTATTAACACTGTTAAAAATATTCATCTAAGAGTTACAAAGAATACTGATTTAAAAGAAAATGTCCAAGAATCTTCGAAAATTTGCAGTAGATTTTTCTTCTTTCAATTCATGGGAACTGAGTTTGTTTACATTGAACATAAACTCCAAAACAATATTGAAGTTTTAAAAAAATAACTTTAAGACGCGTTTTAAGGGCTGTGTGCAGAGCTTCAGAAAAAACCACGCGATTTGAAATTTTCTCAAAATAACCGAGTGGGGTTGCTAATGAAAAGCAATTTTATGTCCGTCAGTCCAAAGCAGCAGTGGGGGTATGTATATTCTGTAACACTGGATAATTTTCACCTCAAAAATCAATATTTCACAAAAAAAAAAACTTCAAACCTCTTACACATCAAGTTTCAAACGCATTACTCCAAATTTCCATCATATTTCTCATTTTTCACATCGAATTTCTTGTTTTTTTTTCCCCACACAGAAATGTATGTTTCTTCTACTCCCAAAATAGTTACAAAAATCTTGAACGAAAAATTTTTGCATGAAGATTGCATAAATAGTAACCAAAAAAAATCATAAAATTCAACGAATTGATAAAAAGTAAACAAGCAAGGCAAAAAATATAAAAAAATAAACTTGATTTTAACGTAACAAAAGTTATTAAGTAAACACAAGAGTTCAAAACAAGCAAAACAATAATATTGACTAAATATTCAATAAATATATCGAAACATTTAGATGTTTCTTCAAAATAATCCCTTTAATAATGTAAATTTATATATTTTCAATGATTTTCTTCAAATAACAACAAAAAGTCACTACTACGTATCCTTTTCTGAACTCTACTTTTAAATTCCACTCTAAATATTCTTCGCACCTCTGAAAGCAGAAACCCGCCCCACCAACTGCCTTGGCAAATCGATCGAGTACCAATCAGTATTCCGAAAGGGATTTTTTTCCGAAACGTTGGAGGAACGATCATCGGTTAAAAGTATTTTCGGTTATATTACCTGCGTAAAAAACAAATTTCGGTCTGCTGCCTGCCAGTCAACTGTCTGTTGCAAGAGTTAACACATTTTCCCAGCAAGATAAATTTTCCGGTTTTTGACCAAATGACTGTCGGTTAAATGATTTTTCGATAAAGTGACTTCCGGAAAAAAAAAAAAAAAAGGTCTTTCGAACTGCTACCTTTCAGTCGACTGTCTGTTGCAAGAGTCAACACATTTTCCCACAGAAAAGATAAATATCCGGTTTTCGATAGACTGCTGTCGGTCAAATTATTTTCGATTACACGACTTTCGAAAAATAAAACGACTTTTGGTCTACTGCCAGTTTCAAGAGCTAAACTTATTTTCCCAGCAAGATAAATTTCCCGGTTTTCGATCGAATGACTGTCGGCCAAATGATCTTCGATAAGATACCTTCCGGAAAGGAAAAAAAACGGCTTTCGGTCTGGTGTTGCGCCACCAACCGAACCTTTCTTGTTTATGCCCCTTGGTGCGGGGTGTGTGCGTGTGGGGGGAGGGGGGTTGTTCCTCGGTCGGTAGCCTTGCGTCAAGACGCGGCCCTCGACCATACACACCCCGGCGGTGCTTGGGAGTGAAATACGCGCGCGGGACTAGGCGGCGGTAAAGGGCATCTGGTTTTGAGAAAAAGAAAAAAGAAAAAAAGAGCCTAGGAGAAGAATGAGCCCCTGCAAGTATAGTCGGCTGTAAAAGTCACCCAGTGTAAACACTCCACAAATAACTCGGAGTTGCTGCCTAAACTGCCGTCGCTCAGTAGTGATTGCTTTCAGTAAGTAAACCATCCCCCCCCCCCCCCCCCCCAGCCCTACCCAGCCAAAAATCAAATCAACCTTAAAAGTCTCGTGTGCCGTAATTATTTTCACGTGTTAAATGGGTTTGCTTCATGAATTATTTGTCTTCTACGTATTTTTTTTTTAAATTTTGCTGATGATTTAAATTGAATACATAATAAATCTACAGTTGATAGTTTATGTTATTTGTTTTTTATTGATTCAATATTAAATGTTTAATTAGTGGTTTTGAAAACTTTAAAAGCCAATTTATATTTCAATCCTAGCACGAATTCAGAGCACAAATCGTTTGAAACGTAGGTATTAATTAATTTTTTTTAACGTCATGCATAATTCAATAAAAATTTTGTTTCCCCAAAACCTCGAAAAAATCGAATTTCTAGGATATTGGGAAAACCCAAATTTTATTGATTCATGAAAGACATATAAAAATAAAGAGTTCACGTCAAAGGTTAAAAAAAAAAGGTAATTGATTAATGTGTGTTATACGATAAGAAACGTTTTGTTCATGCAAGGTTGTATGTAATTTGGCCTTCAAGTTTCTTACAACCACTAAATAAATACTTTTTACATTGATAGTTACAAACATAAATCGAAGTTGTATCACCCAAATAATTGAAGTCACTACTGAATTTTACGGATGTTTCGATATTTATTATTATAATTTAAAATCTAGATAGGGGAAGTATACGTGAAATTATTGCTTTCGTTGATGAAAAATCGTTTATGTATCAAGTTTTTTTAACAGTAACAGCACATATATGACCATAATTACTCGAAGATGTTGTTAATTACAAATAAACACTCTTGAAGATGGCTGCAACAAGTAATGCCAAAACTTACGGCTCATTAATATTTTCCACAGACTTGGTCTAAATCCAGAAGCCAGGTAACTGTGCTATGATCGTTTAATTATCTATGATGTTATTAAAATACTTAACCATTTTGACCAACAATGTGTTGACTTTAGCAACTCTCACATACAAAAGTTCCTAAAACACACTGAGATATATAATTGATTACATTAAATAGTCATACTTGAATCTTCAATTGAATTAGTTATGTTTTACGCAACCTTAACACTTATCATACAGCATTAACCTTGAAAAAGTACTGTAAACTCTACAAATAGAAATTCATCGTTTAACATATTTCCTGACTGTATTTAAATAAATACCAAGTGAACAAAGAAGTCTTAGTTAACGGAAAATTATCCTTCACTTAACACCATAATTTGCTGGGCTGTCTCATTTAATACCCTTTCAAATTCTCTTAGGCCAGTATTCCAAGTCACAAAAATAAGGGTTTATGTGTTGAATATGCTCCAACTGTACCCTAACTGTATTCCTAGTGCACGATAGGACACGGCCAGTCTCTTGTTTTGTTTTTAGGGAACGGATTTTGGTGTCCTATCCGTTGCCGAACTGTTACCCAAATCCCGCGCATGCGCAGAGCTCACTTTTTTTTAGTTGATTTCGTCCAGATGGTGGACCCGCGTCTGGCGCCATCAAGTCGTAAACAGTCACTTTTGTCATCATCGGGAGACGTACCAAGCGTGTTGCTGTGCCGAATGAAACTTTATAGTAGCGGAACTATCCTGAAATACATTTTTGTACACTTAAATTGTCGTAAAATAAAAAAAAATAGCAACAAAAAAAATTGGTTGTCTGTATAGTCGGTTTACGGATGATAGTTGAACGTGACAACGTCATACCAAAACATTCATGAATTGATTGCATACTTTTATGAATAAAATTGAATCATTTTTATTGAATTATCACTATTTTTTGTGGATACAAAGGAGTGAAATGAAATCTACAATTTAATTGATAAATTTACTTTTATTTGCACTCTTTAATTCAAAAATGTTTATTACTTTAACGAAGAGATTATTTTAACTATAACTTTTATACATGTTTGCTATTTAACTTCTTCCAATCTGTGTAATTCTGTTAAGGATAGGACGATGATAGAAGTAGGAAACGAATGGGAGTGTTTCAAGTTTAATGCGCCTCGAAAAAGTCAAATCGATGGTTGTTCCAATCGAGTGGAAGAGAGATAGATGCGGCGCAAGCGTACAATGAGCGTAACGGGACAATGTATGTAACGGGACAATGTGCATAACGGGAAAATGTGCGTAACGGGACAATGAGTCATCCTTTTTCGTGCGTGCAGCCGGTGTTCATCGATTTATTAGACGTTGTCACGTCAAAAAATAGTACTTGGGAAAATTATACAGGAGGTTCTATTTTTGTGCGATGATGCTATATCTAGAATTTTTCCCGTAAAAAATTGTACCGAAGGTTGCGAAACGTCCGTTAAAATGCGCTGGAACCAGTTTCTAGCCTCGCGCAGGGCGCCGTTAATTTAAAACGGTCGCATATTTGTTTTCTTGCTGTGATTCGTTTTGGACACGTTCTGGAATACGGCCCGCGAGTTAGGCTTACGGTCGTGTCACAACAAGGCGGTGCTTATTCGCTGCCTGACTTCCGAACGTCTTGGAATACCATCCTCTGACACCAGAATTCTAACTCAAAATATAGGAAACTAGGAATGTGTTTATTCATTTTGGGACATGTGAATTTTTTTTTGGGTTCGGATAGGATGGAAATTACAAATTCCTCAAAAGATGATATCGTTCGTACGTTTGTTTCATGCCCGAATGGCGTAAATTTTCAGACCCCTAATCGTCTTTTCACGCAAGTGCCATTTAGAATAAAACGTACGGGGTAATATAACAGCCGAAGAGCCCTAGAGGACAATCCCACCGCTACACGGCACTGAACGATCTTCCGACCAGAAGGTTTGCGTCAATCTCCCCGACGCATCGGCGCCGTATAAAGTTCTGTACACGGTTCGCGTTCGTGAATAATTCACGTTTTATACTGTTCGTATGGGGGAATCGTAAGGGGGGAAAGGCCCTGGTAAAGGATGCTTCTCCAACGGGACCGTTCAGAACGAAGGCAACGGCAAATGCAGCGGAGAACAAAAGACCTGTGTTCAGATCTCGGGATAGGTCGTAAAGCGATGAAAGTTAAGCCCGGCTGTTACTTGTTACCTTAACAGCCCCGAAACTCCCACCCTTCCCCCCCCCTTCTACACTTGTAATTTACTATCACGGAGGGTACAGGAAAGAAGCGGAAAGAAGAATAAGAAAGGATGCGGTGGGGAGATGGTGGACTTAAAGTAAGGGCCTTCTCAATTTCCTTCGCTCTCCGAGGACGCGACGGTCAATTGTTTGAACAACGCCCCACCGTCACCCTGGCTGGACGGCCAATAGGGGACGAGATTTATTAGCAATGTACGCCCAGAGCGGATCGCGATGCCCATCGGGGAAAAAAAAATGTCGTCTTATTTGTTTGTTATATTTTATTTATTTTAACGCTCGTGTCGGTTGTGATGTCGACGGTTTATATAAATGAGCCCGTCCGGCATGGTGGTGGTACCGTTGTTAAGAAGGGGGGAGGGAGGTTGGTCTCCCCGCTGGAAACAAAATGTTCCCCTCCCGCCCGCTCGCTTTTGCGAAATCGCAACTGCGAAACGGGAATGATAAACGTTATCCCGCGGGGCCTCCTTATTGGGAATCCTGCAGATTTTCGCCCATGCCGAGCGATGGATGTCGCTCGGGCCCTCATATAGGGTGTCTGTAAAAGAACTCCCCACACACATCCAGCCTGAAGTCCAGTTCTACATTGGCGTTATGTCAGGTGGACGCGGAGGTCAGCCAGAAAGAGCACTGTCATCGCGACCATCAAAAAAAAAAGTTTGCAAACGCTTCACGTTTGTAGTTTTCACAAGAACCAAAGATAGCAATTGAATGGCTGGAAAAAAAAAGTAGCACTTTGGAGTTATGAAGTGGGCAGCACACTTTAAAAGGACACTAACTAACAACAACAACAAAAAACAGAGAGAAAACCTGGTTTAGTAATGTAATGCTAATCCAACACTATATTTATGCCCTGCAAAAGTGTTTCTCGCATGTAATCATGAAGATTAATGGTGAAAGCCTAGTTTAAATATAAACATCGAATATTAATGAAGAAAAAACTGTAACAAAATAGCACATACAAAACAAACTGTAGTCGTATTCTTGATTAAAAAAAAACACAAAGTTAAATGCAACTGACTCACGTCTGTCAAAATCTGTTTCAAACACCTTTCACAAGATTTTTCTTTTCTTCTTCTTTGAAATAAAGAACAGCCCTCGATCTGTCAACGAGGCTACAAAGCGAGAAAGCGTCTTTACCCGTCAGCAGTTCCTGTCAAAATAAATGCGCAAAGCACAACTTCAAAAATACCCCGACTGACATCTGTTCCAGTTGACAACATATCACGGCAGCGCGTTACAAATTTGAGAGTATTTCCACTGTACAAAAAATAAATAACGCAGTGCAGTATTTATTTTAACGCATGAACTGAATCGATAGAGAAATGTGGTATTGGACAGCATCACATACACTCCAGTAATGACAAACTGCTCAATGATTGCCGCTAGTGTAAAAGCTCCCTGAATATCAAACCACGTTCACTCACAGAAAAAAAAATTATGTTATTTTACAAAAGATTCCTCTGGAAACTATATGTCAAGAAATAGTGTGTAGAATACAGCAAGAAATATACTGTAACTTTGTACAACACATGACTATGATATTTTAGCATATATGAAGTATTTTCGAGATAATTCTGAGTATTTCTTGCAAAATATTGGCGCATAATTTTGTATCTTTATTGATATTTCATTCAAGCAAATTTTTTTAAAACAATGAAAATTTAATCGAATATCCAACAAATTCTCTTTAATTTGTCGTAGGCCTATCATTCTTATTACGCGCGCAGTTAATACTGAAAATTTATTCAGGGAACGGTTTACAATTAATTTTAACAATTGGAGGTACTGGGAAAATTGCAAAGTGTAAGTGTATGGGTAAGAATCCAATCCCCATATTACTGCGAACACTATTTTGCAGTGACACAGTTCTTGTAAATGTTCATATTTATAGTATCTGTAGTTTTACATGAATATATTTGTTCCATTTACAAAACAAATTCCAGTCTACACTTGAAGTTTAAATGGTTTATCTTCTTCAGTTTGAGATCTTCTACTGATATTTAAAATAATGATATCATATCACACCAGAAGAAAAAAACGCGCCGATATTTGTAAAAAATTAACACATTTTGGCAACACCAAAAATATTTTGTCTGTTCAGGTTTGTCTGAATTTAACAGAAAATCTTTAGCTGGAGCTTTATCACGATAAACTAAGTTTTTTGTGTGTACAAATATATAAACACACCCATACATGACTTGTGGACTAAAGTTATTTGCAAAGGGGTATAAGTTACGTTTTTGAAGCTGGAGGTGACACTCGTTTAATATTAATAATAGAGAAAATATTTAACATAGAACACTAAACGTCTGGATAATGTTTAATGTAACAAGTTATAAATTTACTATGAAAATTGAAACTTGTCAATATCGTAAAATAATTTCATTGAATATTTTGGGGGTAATGTTCATGAACTCCATACAGTTTTGTGACGTGTTTTCACCTGCCAATTTTTTATTTTTTTTTAAATAAAACACTGATAGAGCGACACGTTTTGCGGTGGTTGTAAAATTTTGTTTAGTGAAACATTATTCACACACTCAGAGTTCCATCTTTAATACTTTCTCTAGTATTGGTAGTAAACCAGGGCCCTGTTTCACACAAGTACAAGTCTTATGCAACAACTGTAGGAAATAAGTTCTTGTAATCACAAGTTGTCATGAACAAGTGTTTCACATATCCTTAAGAAAAATAGGTTATTTGTCCAAAACATGCATACCAAAATGCATCAGTAACAAGAGTCAATGGCAAGTGTTCACTGCAAGTGCAATTTATTTGTTCGATGAATAACCTATCGATATAAATATATGTATTTACATTTATTTCTGTAAGATGCATGATGTCAAAAACTATAGCAACTTGCAATTAAATTATGATCCTCACAGAAATAAGATACCTTAGGCCGAAATATATTTTGGATAATTTTCAGTTCCTAAAAAATAAATAAATAAATAAATTTACGACAAAGTGACACTGCAGGTTAAATGGCATCAGAAAAAAGACTGAACTTACACTCGTGATGGTTTGTGGCAAAGATACGAAAACAAAAATGGCAATTTTTATATGAATAAATATTTATTTAATATCTAGTTTAATCACCAACAGGAATATATATTTTTATATTTTCTTACGTATTTAATTTGTAGTACAATTATTACTAGCCTAGTTTATTTAAAAAATGTGTGTTGCATAACCTAACTAAACTTATCTTAAATCTTACCTAGCCAGTCTTAACTAGATCTCATCACTTTCTAAATCTTGCAAAGCTGACTACATACCTTTCAAGACTTGTATAATAATTTGGTCAATTATAATTGTCATCTACAAGTTTGTCACCTAAAATTGTTACTAAAGAGCAGCACATTTGTCAGAAATAAGCAATTTACTTGTAATTAACTTATAAGTATCAACACGTAATTACAAATAATTGCTTGTTCCTTTGTGAAACACAATATTTCATAACGTTTACATTTTTTTTTTAATTTAATTATTATGAACAAACTCTTACCTTTGTGAACCAGGGTCCAGTTATTTGTTCATCTCAAACTTAAGAACCTCATACAAGCCTTGGGAAGTTTCAAACCATATGTATTATTATAATCATGGTTACAACTTATTTTTTCGTCATGAAAATTCGGCCGAAGAATGTCGGTCAAATTCAGACTCACTCTGCGTATAGGTACCCTACGGAAAATTTTTTTAGTACAGAAAAATAATTTTGCAGGGTAAATACATTTTTTTTTTCTTTCGTCAATAAAATATTTTGTTAGGAATATAAGATTAATTGTAGTCTCTGCAAAATATTGGTTGAGATCTATATTGAGAAAATAATTTCGTAGCGCCACTAATAATTGTTTTCAGTGCACCATGGAAAATGCAAGGGTCTCCACACTGTAATTTTTTTTAAATGTAACTGCAATATTCATGTTATAATTACAGAAATTTTTACATTTGTACATTTACACGAAAACAACTGTTTCACTGCAAAAATAGTGTTCGGTGTCATACTGGGTTTGGATTCTTACCCGGGAATTTAGGCTTAACCGTTCCCTGAATACCTTTTCAGTATTAACTGCTTACATGAATAAGCATAATAAAACAAAATAAAGTCCAATTATCAATTTTCGATTATTTTTTTCATGATATAAAAAAATCATCGTGCCAATTTTCGTAAAAAATACTTAGTATTATCTTGAAAAACGCATATATTTTTTTGCAAAAATAGCCATAGCCATATGTTGTACAATTTTAAAATATCTTTCTTGTAGTATTACTGACTATTTCTTAGCAACTGGTTTCAAAAAAAAAATATTTTGTAAAAGAACAGAATATTTTATTATCTGTGCAGGAACGGAATCAGTAGATGAATAAAGAGAAGTGGTGACGTCATGGGTTCATCCGAGAACATTTTTTTTTTTTCCTTTCCGCGGTGAATGTTTCTTAGAGCATGCAAACCTCCTTTCCTGCGCCCTGTTTCCCCGCGGTGGCAAAAGTGCTTCGTCCTCTACCGTCGCGGAACCATACATCAACTTCTCCCTCCTCCCTCTTCCCCCCCCCCCCCCCCGCAGCTAACTTCACTTAATACTAATTACCCGTCGTGGGATAGTGAAAACAAACACTAGGTGTTGAGTCGATGGGGAGATTGCCAGAGGTAACGAGGTTGTAAATAAGCAAGCGTCCGGTCGGCTAGAGGAGTGTTGTCGCGCTATCTCGGCATGCCATCGGCCGAGCAGAGCAAGGATCTCAGCGTGCCGTTCCGTTGAAACTATTTAAGACTAAAGCTGGGTTCTCAATTGAAAAAAAAAATTGGTTGCCTGTAAAGTCGGTTTACGGACGATAGTTTAACGTGACGTCATAACAAAACGTTGATGAAATGAATGCATACTTTTATGAATAAAATTGATCATTTTTATTTTAATAATAATAGAATAAAAACTTGAAAAAATACTAGTAATCAAGATTTTTAAAATGCAATAATAATTAACCTTTATTGCCGAAATTGTTGTTGTAATAAGCAATGAAAATCACATGAACTTTTCACTTCACTTTATAAACAGTCGACGAAACAGTTCACGTGTAGATGACTTGTAATTAATTTTAAAAACTGGCGCTTAGTTATAAAGTTTAAATATAATTATGAACAATTTTTATATAAATAAACCGTAATCAAATATCTATCATCAATTATATGAATCACCATAATCTTTTAGTCAATTTTAACATAACATATTATTACTGCACTCGCCGTTATATTAAATATGTAAGTATTCACATAAACTAATAAACATGGGATTTTCATACACCTAAAAGTTTGTCAATGAAACTGGAGTATGAATAAGATCGGTTTACGAATGCAGTTGAAGGTAAAACCAGAACCTTACGTCACACGTTAACGCACACAGGTTCCGCAAATTTTCTATACGTCTCAGCATCGCCCGGTCTTCGAATTTGTGCTAGTAAATTTAACGATGCTTGGTTTGGGTTCGAACCCCCGACCCTCGCCACGAGAGAGCTATTTTTTTTTTGATGACTGACACGGAAGTCTCTAAGGCACCTTTTCTAATATAGTTACAATTAATTAAATACTTCTCGCTTTAACGTCAGTTAAATCAGCTGGCTATACAGTACTGTGCCAATGAAATAACTAGCTGTACTCCGCTGTTGCGCGAAGGGGGTGGTGTCCTAAATTATTTCATAACGGTAATTACGTGTTTTTGCTCATTATATTCAACTATCTCATGCGCCCGTGCTTCGATTCGGCAGTCTACAGACAGAACACTCTCGCATTGCTCACGATACACGCCCTTCCTCGTGGGTACGCCACTGCCACGCCTATAGTTGAAAAACAATTTGGTTGTCTGTAAAGTCGGTTTACGGACGATAGTTTAACGTGACATCGTCATAAAAAAAACATTGATGAAATGATTGCATACTTTTATGAATAAAATTGAATCATTTTTAATTAATTATCACTATTTTGTATGGATACAAAGAAGGAGTAAAATGAAATCTACAATTTAATTGATAAATTTACTTTTATTTGCACTCATTAATTCAAAAATGTTTATTACTTTAACGAAGAGATTATTTTAACTATAACTATTATACATGTTTGCTATTTAACTTCTTCCAATCTGTTTAATTCTGTTAAGGATAGGACGATGATAGAAGTAGGAAATGAATGGGAGTGTTTCAAGTTTAATGTGCCTCGAAAAAGTCAAATCGATGGTTGTTTCCTATGCGGCGCAAGCGTACAATGAGCGCAACGGGACACAGAGTAACGGGACAATGTGCGTAACGGGTCACTTTTTCGTGCGTGCAGCCGGCATTCATCGATTTATTATACGTTGTCACGTCAAAAAAAAGAAACCAAGCATAACTTTGAAAATCTTATCATGAAACAAAAAATCGTTAAAACTAAGATAAACGGGAAGAAATGTAAACCAAAGACGCCGTATTGTTTTTTTAAGGACTTATTTAAACAATACAGCGTCGATACGATGGCAAAGGTGATAATTACAGAAATACTGGATCACGATCCGTAAGCGTATGAGGCGTAAAACATTGCGGTACCCGTTTCCATGGAGACGAAGAAAGAATCATCAACAATACTACAGCCGTTTCCATGGAGACGAAGGAAGAATCATCAACAATACTACAGCCGTTTCCATGTAGACGAAGGAAGGATCATCAACAATGCTACAGCCGTTTCCATGGTGACGAACGATCATCAAAAATGCAATGTCCTTTGCCACGGAGACCATCTGGATAACGCGGTCCCAAATCGCTGTAAAATTATATTTAAATAATAAAAAAATAACTTAAACAAATTTCCGGAAATTTTCATCGAGGTGCAAACAGAACTTAACAAGAGAATCCGCGTGCCAAATTTCACGAATTTCACGGCTAGTCGCCTTGCGTTACGCCAACTGCAGACGGACAGACACTCTAATTTATTAATTTAAGATAAATTCGTTATATATATCGTTAATTGTCTACATTTTACTTATAAATTTAATGGTTTTTAGAAACGTAAAGGCCAAATTTTAATGTCAACCCTAGCATGAACCTAGAGCGTGCTGTTTACAGCTTTAAGTTAATCATTTTATGTGCAACTTTTGACATGTATTGCTTTGTTTTTTTGTATATAATTCACAAATCAATTAAAAGTTGTTTTTTTTTTTCAAAATCTTCCAAACTTGAGTACAAAACCGGTTATCTGGAACTACGAGGAATAATTCAATTCTTCGAGGTGAATTATTCGTTGAAACAGCCCCCGTACACTTACTGCTGTTTCTAACAGTTTATATATAATGTTTTTAATTTTTATTTATTTGTCTTAATATGACATTTGGTGAAGTTGAAGTGTGGACACCACCCTAACTTACACTTAACCACAGATTCAAAAAAAATAGTTTTACAAATAAAAAAAACATTAAATAGAAAACAAAAGGACTGATCACATAAAAACCCTAAGAAAACAGCTCACACTTAAACAAATGTATAATTAATTAAATACTTTTTTTCAATATGTGTTCTTAAATGGCGGAATGATTGCTTACAGAAAATAAATACATAATATAAATGTAAAATTAAAAATGATTCATAAAAAAGAACAAAAACTATACTAAATAAAAAATTAAAACCTATGTAAACTACTTTAAGAACTAAAAACTGTTCATTTTTCAACCATACACACACACACACACAATCGTACCTGAAGTTGCTTAAAACAATAACAATAATAATAATATTATCTTTGAAAGATTTGTGCAATGGGAGTGCATGACTTGATGTAAGTTTTTGGACATACGCCATTGCTAAGCACTTTATCTGTAGAAGAAAACTAAAAAATACCCAAAAGACAAAAACACAAATTAAGCAAACAATTGCTGTTGTCAACAGGATATAAAAACCCCATAATATTCCAAAACAGGAATATGGTCAATAAACAAAGAAAAACAAAGAAAAATGGACTAAGAGAACGAAAATAAAACCACAAATGATGACAGCACAAAAATATTGTCTTTTGGGTATTTTTTTTTTTTAGTTTTCTTCTACAGAAAAAGTGCTTAGCAATGGCGTATGTCCAAAAGCTTAAATCAAGTCAACAACAATAATGGATCACATGCACTGCCCATTTCAAGTTACGCCTTGTCGCAGTCGGTCTCGACGCAGCAAGCCAAAGTATTAAATGTTACCAACCTGCAGACCCTGTAGTTTTTCCCCCCTAGATAAGAAGAGAAACAGCGGTGCCTCACATTTCGGAACGAGGAACCAGAGCTCAAAGACGGCACCAGTTTCCGTGGACATCCCAAAACCCTCAAAACCCCCCCCCCCCCCCACAACCCACTCTTTGAATTATTTACGTGACGGAACGGGCGAACTGCGAAGATGTTCGCCGTGTGATCGCATGGCTAGGAGAAGGGTATGTGTAGGAGGGGGAGGCGATAAAAATCCCCGAATCTAGAGAAAACGACCGGCCGTCTTCTGGAGGATCGGCGGAACATGGTCGCGGGTCGCGGAATCTTGTTATAGGAGATAAAAAATAAAATAAAACGACGTGGAATTTTGGAAAAGGAGAAGGGCAAGAAGGGGGTGGAATGCACGCCGTGAATTTTTTTTTTACCTATGTCTACAATTTTTGTTTGGAAATTAGTTGTCAATTTGTTCTACAGAATGAGTCGTAAAGTCTCAGTACGAATTTCCAACAAATAACGGTAGAAACTTTGTCACTTGTTCGCCGAAATTGGCAAGAACGTCTGTCATTTTATGTATGTCGACATGGAAGGGATACATGACGAGCTTATCCTTTACTTGCATCGCTTGAAAAAATTTGTACGAATAGAATTAATATCAAATCACCGCTTTAAATATTTCCATGGAGACTCGTAACTCAGCCGGTATTTTAACGCTACAAGAAAAAGAAAAAAATGTGTGCGTGGGGTCCACGCGAGACAGAAATGAAACTTCTTGCTTATTATATTATGAGGTATAGGAAACATAATTTTGTTTGGGCTGATGTCACACATAAAAAAGAAAATATATATGAAACTATGCCAGCGCTAAATTATGTTATTTTGCAGATGTGCAAGCGTGTTCCGAGAAATAATTGGCAAATTTTGTTTACGAGATAGTCATAAACACAAATTGTGGTAAAATATTATATCTTCCTTTTCGTAACTTTGTACTTTAGATGAAACTAGATTAAACATAAAATTTGCCCAATATGCAATCATTCTCCTCGTTGATTTTGACATTACATGAGTTTGTAATTAACTTAAAGCTGGGCATTGCAGTCAAAGTACATGTATGTAAATATGCAAATATGCAAATGTGAAGGTATTCAAGTATGCTAGTATGCGAGTGTACGAGTGTGCAAGTAGCAGCGTCATTTCTATCTCTCCCTAGCCGTCTCCACCTCAAACGGTTCCCCCCCCATCACATACCTATTCCCCTCATGCGATCGGAATTTCGTAACGCTCGAAAATTGTAGCCCCCTTCAGAAAAGAGGTTTGTTTCACTTTTAAAAAAAATAATTGTATGTTTTCATACACATTTCTGTGGGACCTACGAAATATATGCTGTATATATTATAGATGACTCCAACATCTGCTTCTTCAAATGAACCATTTATGAGGATATTATTGGATAGTTTAAGCCGTGTGGTTTGTATGGATTTACAAAAAAATAATAATTTTGGCAATCGGTGTCTAAAAATATGCTAACAATTCTTTTTTTTTGTTTTTGCAGCGTAGGGGTGTATCTTGGTGTCGATGCCGCCGAACATATTTGACGCTAAATCGCAGGGCGACGCTGTGGCAACCGATCCCACCGGCGCCCCCCCCCCCCCCCCCCAAACACTGGGTCAAATCCGCGCGCTGAAGACCACATCGCTGTCCCGCGGTCGGGAATTTACGCCGCCGTCTCGTGGTCTGACGTAAATTATTCCAGGTCCCAGGGATGTGCGTGCGTGTATGTGTGTGTGTGTGTAAGAGGGGTGGTGGGAGGGAGAGAAAGGGGATAAGACGAGGTCGTGTCCGCCATAAACCGCCCTGAAGTGTATCCGGCCCGTCGTAAAAACTCCTTCAGCCGCGGCTACGGCGTATTCGCTGCGCTCCCCCCCCCCCCCCCCCTCACTCTACAATCACCCCACAGTCAACAAACCTCTTGTTGATGCGCGGGGACCGCACATTAAATTACCCTACACTGATAGAAATTACAGCAAAATTTACGGACTTTTAAACGAAGAATTAAACCCAAATGAACGCAGAGTTCTTAGTAATCTCAGCCAACTGCATCTTAGCAGAAACTGCACACCGGTTTTCAACTTCCGAGATCGTGTGTTACATTATAAAAAAAAAAAAAGGTAAAACACGAGCGGAAGAAAAAAAAAAGAAGGTTTTTGCTGTAGGCTCAAAAAGGTTTTTTTTCTCTTCAATATTTTGTTAGTACAATAAGATTAATATTGTTGATTAATGTTCAAAGTGAGTGGACTTACGACGATGACAGCAAAATTTACGAAGTTCCATGGATAATTTATTTCCAACGTTCTTAGTAGAATTCAGGTGAAATTTTCTAACAATGTACAGGTGAAAAGTATCTAATCCCGGAATTTCGGAATAATTCCGGACTAACGAACGTCATAGTTACAACGGGATTGCCGGAAATAAAATTGTGAAAGTCAACACACTGTCAGGAATTGCAGTAAATTCACGGATTTTTTTTCAACGTAGAAATCAATTCAAACAAAACAAAGTGTTCTTTGTATTTTCAAGTAAATTTCTTCTTAATAAACTGCGGCGGTTTCGGTATTCCGAGTATTATGTTGCGTCGTAAACAAGGTTAACACATGCGTGGGATAAATAGGAGTGTTTTTCTGTAGACTTTACCAATTTGAAAATATTTTTTTTAAATACGTACAATTTTTCTAAAGGTATTATGGTCACAGAAAGTTAACTCAGCACTCGTTGATTTACGGAGATGTCGGCAAATTTACTAAGATACATGGATAATTTATAACCAGAGTTTTTCGTCAACATAAGGTGAACAATTTTAACAGTGCAGCTGGAATCTACCCGGAAAATAAATCTGAACGTAAGAATATCGATCGGTGCCGGATTGCAGAACGTGTCAAAATATAGAATGCGAGTTGAAAGTTTTTCATCACCTGTATAGCCACAGGGTGGACTCAACTGCTATATGCATTGTCAAGCTAATTGATTGTGCTTCTTTTCCGATGACATCAATAATTTTTTCCGTATTTTGAGCTCCTAGGTTAGACGTTATTGGGCCAGTACATCTTCTCATTACTGGCTGAAAGTCGTTCAGGACATGCCAAAGGATGTGTGGTCCAGTAACTAACGTGAAGCATGTGCAAAGACATATCCAGCTCAAAATAAAAATATGACGCTTGGAAAAAGAAGGGGGGGGGGGGTAGTAGTATTTTTCTGAAATGCAACTAATTTTTTCAGGATTCTTAACGTTTTAATTCCCGTAACTTCTAACATATGAGACAAAGCTGAAATACCAGATCCTTTTAAAAAAAAAGTTGCCAAGAAATGATTTGTAGCAATAGGTGCTACACAGTAGCTACTAACCATTTAGTATTGTCGCCCTTACGAAAATTGACTCAAAATTATTTTTTGTACAAGCATAATTTTATAATATATTCGTTAATATTTCTCATATGTTAATGCTTGAAGTCAAAATGAGAATATCCCCCATACTATCTGCATAGCATAGCAGCTTATGGTTGTAATGAAGTTTAACGCTGGTTTCTGGCACATGTGTTGGTGTTATGTTTGTTCATCAATGTTTACCACACAATGACATCTTTACGATGTCTTCCCAGCGAGTTCCCTGTCAAGATATTAAGCAAATTTTATAACAAATTTGCCTCTACGCAGCTACGATTTGTTTTTGCTAACCAAATCGCCAACGAGTTGACTCGAACCTCGGAACAGACAGCCACCTGACTGACACCTCCATGCAGCGCACAACCTTTATAGTTCTCGATATCGTCGGGGAAGCGTCAGCGGAACAAACATGACGACAAATAGCAATTGCCGTCACGCCATTCTCCTCCCGATCCGTTCTTTAAATGACTCATGCAATGGGGAATTCTGATTTAATGCAGTTTTTTTTTTAGTCATAAGTAGGGACACCTGTATTTCGCGAATACATTTCGTGTCAAGGTATTTCACAAAATACTGTAGCTTTTCTCCTGTGGTTAATGGCTGAGGTCGGCGAGAGGTGTCGTCCCGCTCTTGACGGGGGCCAATGAGAATGTGGTCACCGTACTGCTGCACCCTCACAATTTGCCATGGCTCTTAGAAAAAGCTACAGTGTTTTGTGAAATAACTTGACATGAAATGAAATCGCGAAATACAGGTGTCCCTAGACATAAGCCATTGCAGTTCTGCACTGTTTGTCATGGAAAAATTCCGAAAAATTATATATATATATATATATATATATAAAGATAAAAATTCACAGAAAACAAGACTGAATCATCTGATGTCGGACAAACGGAACCAACGATGGAACGTCGCAACTGTTCTCATTGGAAATCTTCTGTGTTCGTCAGTGCTATCGTCGTTGTGTTGTCCATAGGACTTGTTTAGTTCCATCGTTGGTTCCGTTTGTCCGACATCAGCTGATTCAGTCTTGTTTTCTGCGAATTTTTATGTTCATATTTTTATTTGTTTTCGACTATAGGAATTTTTCCATGACAAACAGTGTAAAACTGCAATGGTGCTCCAAAAAAAAAACTGCATTAAATCTCCTCTGATCGTTGAACCTTCATTTAAACGCTCCGATGACGTCATCGCCTCGAATCACCATGCCACCTGCAAAAAAAAATTGGTTGTCTGTAAAGTAGATTTACGCACGATAGTTTAACGTCACAACGAAATAACAAAACATTAATGAAATGATTGCATACTTATATGAATAAAATTGAATCATTTTTATTGAATTATCACTATTTTGTATGGATACAAAGAAGGAGTGAAATGAAATCTACAATTTAATTGATAAATTTACTTTTATTTGCACTCATTAATTCAAATATGTTCATTACTTTAACGAAGAGATTATTTTAACTATAACTTTTATACAGGTTTGCTATTTAACTTCTTCCAATCTGTATTATTCTGTTAAGAATAGGACGATGATAGGAAAAGTAGGAAACGAATGGGAGTGTTTCAAGTTTAATGTGCCTCGAAAAAGTCAAATGGATGGTTGTTCCAATCGAGTGGAAGAGAGATAGATGCGTCGCAAGCGTACAATGAGTGTAACGGGACAATGTGTGTAACGGGACAATGAGTCATCCTTTTTGTGCGTGCAGCCGGCGTTCATAGATTTATTAGACGTTCTCACGTCAAAAGATAACTTTAAATAACTTTTAAACTTTTCCCCGAAGGTGTGTATCAGTGGGATAGCGTGTACTGGCTGCCACCTGGCTGCCACGTGACTTGTGCTTTTGTTGCGCGGAGCGGGCCTGGCTTCACGACCGCCAAGATGTCAGTCTCACAAAGGCATGCCTGCGTTAGGTACCATAAAGTGTCAGTACACGTTTCGCTTCGCCATCTCCTAAGGCCACCCCCCCCCCCCTCAAAATTCCACCAAAATGGCCGACGCGCCGCAGAAACCCGGGAAGCAGGAGCTGAAATTTTATGCCCCGCCCGCAACGTCAACTAATTTTATTCCCGCGGGTGGATGCAACTTTTCGCTCGGCCTTCGAAGTGTTGCGGGTCCCGGTGGCATCGATAACCTAAAAGGACGATTCACTGCAACTCTTAAAAAAAAAAAATCCCTGTGGAAACCAGTTGCCAAGAAATAATTAGTTCGTTAATACTACTAAATACGGTTTTTCGAGACAATACTGAGAATTTCTAACGAAAACTGGCGCATAACTTTATTTTTCATTTAATGTTTCATCAACCATAAATTTTAAAATCATATCAGGACTTTACTTTGTTTCATTATTATGCTTAATAATGTGCGCAGTTAATACTGCAAAGCTATTCATGAACGGTTTGCAACTAACTTTTAACTACTTATATGTACTGGAACAACACAAAGTATAACTGTTCGGGTGAGAATCCGTACCCTGTATTTCTGCGAACACTCTCTTTTAGTGATACAGTGGTTTTCGTGTAGCTAAATGTAAACAAATTTACAAATATCAGTTTTTTAATATCAAGTTTTCTGTTTCATTTACAAAAAAAAAATCAGTGTACCTTAAAAGGATGTTTTACTCTGAGTTATTACCACTTATCCACGGTTCATTTCCTACATCATTCGGAGCAAAATATGCCAGGTGTCATTACCAATTAAAGCAGAGTAGTTCAAAACATTAGAAGTGCCCTACAATGAACATCAGGGTTTTGGGTAGGATGAGGGGGTGGGGGGAGAGAGAGATGGAAAAAGGGGGGGGGGGGGGGGGGGGCAATATCCGTAATGGCACCAAGAAAGCCGGGTTGAGTTCCGATTTTTTTTTTTTAATGAATAAGTTTACCCTAACAGTAGTACTAAATTACGATTTTATATCTCCGCTTTTTTTTTAAACCAAAATTAAATGAATAACGAAAAATTACATATATTTATGAATTTGGGCTTTTGCATGAGAGCAACTGTATCGTCTCAAGAAAAAGATGTTCGCCGTATTTCTGGGTTCGAATTCTTGCTCGGAAATTTATGCCTTGTGTCGTCCCATTTACCTACTTTAGTTAAAGTGATTTGTAAACCGTTCTCTAAACAGCTTCCCAGTAATAACGGTGCACAACAATAATCTTAATAAAACAAAGTAAAGTCAAATTGTTGAATTTAGAAAATATTTTCCATGGATAAAAAAAAATTATGCTTGCATAAAACATAAATCAAAATTTAATATTTCGAGTTAAATTTCGTAAAGCGAAAATACTAAATGGTTAGTATAGTAGGTACAAATTTACAATATTTTTCTTGTAGTATTACACACAATTTCTTGGTAACTGGTTTTCAAAAGACTATTTTTAAAAATACCAATATATATATATATATATATATATATATATATATATATATATATATATACATACATACATAAGTATTTCTTTTTTTCTGTGTATAGACAAGTTACGCAATACACGTACTTACAGTTATTACCGCGCTAACTTGCAGTGGTGGAAATCTATAGAATTCACGAAGGGAGGGGCTGGAACTACGTTTATTAATCCTGATTTACAGTTACTTTTTGCAAGCGCAAAACCCCCACAGTTAGAGGGTTATTAATTCCAGGGATGCTGTGTTACCCCCTCCCTTCTCAAATCAACGCCCATGGCACCGTTTATAGTGTGTAATCTTATTTTTAATTCGTGGAATTTGAAATAAAAATTGTACATCAAGTATGTAAAGAGAATTTTATTATATATAATATATATATAAATAACTATTTGCCCCTGGCTCCTTAGTTTCTCTCTACGGCCTTGCGAACAGCTTTTTGCTACATGGGATGGATGAAGGACATCCTTCACCAAACGACTGCAGAAAAACGTGAAGAACTACTTGTGCGTGCCATGCATGCGGCTACAGTAATTATAGACAGATTTGTGCTTTAAGCATGCATTAGCCTATTTATAAATGTTCCTTGAATAATTGTGATAACGAACAGAAATAAGTTCAAGTAAGTATTAAGCTGTCAACAATCAGAGAACATTTCACTTAAAAAATATGAAAATCTTTAAAAAAAAATACTTGTTCGACATGTGCTATTAACATTCCCACTTCTGCAGGTACGGAAACCAAAATCTTAAATATTTTAAAACTTCAATTTTTTGGGTTTTACTTTGTGTTAAAAGACTCGTTGACAGATAGTCCATTATAGACGGTAGCGTCAAATTAACACCGATCAAGATTATCGGTGAGGAGAGGAATCTGCCACTTTGTATTTTTTTTAATGGAACAGAAATATTTATTTTAATTTACAGATATTTGTAATTTTGTACATTTACATGAAAACAGCTGTTTCGCTAAAATATAGTGTTCTATATACTGGGTTCGGGAATTTATGCATTGTGTTGTCCCAGTACCTCCAATTTTTAAAGCTATTTGTAAACCGTTCCCTGAATAGCTTTCCCAGTATTAACTGTGCACATAATAAGCATGATACAACAAAATAATTCAAAATTATGGATATTCAAATCCATTTTCCATGTTTAAAAAAAAGATGTGCAAATTTTCGTAAGAAATACTCAGTATTATCTCGAAAAAAAAAACACGCAAAACTAATCAAAGATATGTGTTGTACAAAGTTACAAGATACTATTTTCTGGCTTTTTTTTTTCAAATTTCCAAAGGAATCTTTTGTAAAGGTACAGAATTTTTTTTTCTGTAATGGCCTACAGTAACGAGCAATCAAATAATTTTCGCCTTACGTAACTCTGGGAAACCACGGCCACCTGAAGTCAGCATGCTTGACCGGTACTCCAGCTCGGGTACTCTGGAATGCTAGTACAGTACCTTACGTCCTTACCTGTACCTTACAGTACCCTACCTCACGCTTTTCGGGTAACCCCTGTCTTCACTGTCCTTCACATGCTGCTGTGGGAAGCCATCACGAACTGGCTTAATTGTGAACCCTTGGAAAACTCTCATCGTCGATTCGGTGACGATTATATGATAATGAGCAAACCACGTGGTACTCAAATAACCTTTTGCAGGAAATAAAATTAATTACGTGCACTCTCGTTTTCTAAATTTAATTGCAATCGTGACGTACGATAATCTTTGGAATTTGTTTAGATAGTTCACATCTTCAAACTTGAATCAGAGGAATTAACTAAACGACATGAAATAACGTTATTTTTAAAAGTAGTTCGGGTATACAATCTCAGGGTAGCTGTAACAGTAAACAATTTAAATAATTTAAAAACGTTTTAACATAGTAATGGAATTTTTTATTATTATCGTTCAATAAGTACAGACTTAATATTCTTTTAACACGGACATGTGGATAAACAGAAATATTTTTTTTTCTGAGAAAGTGAATATCTTAAATTAGGATTAAAGCTACAAGATGCTACAAGACAAAATCACTTTGTAATCTTAACTATTATTCTAATAATTTTGTATTAAGAATTTTTACGTCAAACTTAATAACTTCAGTTAGACAAATGCAGCATATACAATAATTATTTGTACTTTAGTCGGTCAACTGAAGTAAAAAAATAAGTCTTCTATTTTACTGCCATGAAATTTATCCATTATTTCGTTAGTTGGTCAACGTGATAATAGAAACTTACATTTTATCATAATATATTTCATTCATGAGCTGAAGAAAAAAAAAAGTTAAACATTATATCAAGTAAAAAAGCATACGTAATATAAAATTAATATAATATTATATTTTACAATAATAAAACGCTGTTGCCACTTACATTATAATACATGTTTACTTGATTTGATTACAAAATTTTTTCAAGATATTTTCTCAACCGATTGTTTTTCCCCTCCTTTCATAAACTTCCTATAGGTTACTGGTATCTTGTGGTTACTTGTAATTTTTCTATTGTAATTATGACTGAAATTATTATTTTATAGATTTTTGCAATAACAAATCTTTGGAAAGATTTTATTGCAGTCTTGAAAGTGGACATGTTTCCTACATCACACGAAATACCGCGAATACCTAGCTAACCTAGCTAACCTATTTAATCTAGCTAATAGAAGTCAAAAATGTTCCAACAGTTGAACAATTTTAATATTTTTCTTTATAAAAATAAAACAAAGTTTCTGAAATAATATAATTTTTTTACATTTCCTTTACTTTTATGATATTTGAAGGACAGAGAACATAAATCGACAAAAAATTTAATCATATGACAGATTTTTTTAACTGCGATAAATTTATCGTGCGCAGCAACAATTATTACTTATTTCCAGACTAACTGCGCAGTAAAATCTGAAACTCTAATGAGGTTTCTAGGTTTTAAATCCAGCTTTCAAATATTTCTTTATTTTTGAGGAAATGGGCTAACATAAACAAAAAAAAAATTCAAATGATAATTTACTTAATCTATGGTACTAAACGGCAATGTAAACTGTCTCGTAGCTATACATTTACAGGTATTTATTTTTATCTCATCCATGCAGTAAAACTGGTCAGGTGATGCCATTTCAAGAAACCAGTGGGTGTAAATCTCGATAAAAGAAAATGAATACAGGGCAAATGGCCCCGAAGCAAATTATTTTATGCAAACACTTCTACAACAAACTACCTGACAGAAAAAAAAGATATCTCGTTAGTCGTCCAGAAGATGAATCGGTGTAGACGGTCGTGATTTTTAAATGACGGCCTTAAGACACAGCATGAAGTCCAAAACTACGCACCACTAACGTCGCTTGCATTTGATTGGTCTCAGCAAAAAAAAAAAAAAATGTGTTTCCATTCGCTAAATGTTTGTAAAGACAGTTGACACTAAAAAAGAAAACATGATTTACTGCTCAGTTTTTTTTCCCATGTGAGTTTTTGTTTTACGCGCAAGTCATTCACGCCGAAGATTTGGCATTCCGTAGGCAGCATATGCAAATACACACCGTCACGTGAAAGGACTTAAAACGTCTTCCCGGACACACACTCATCATAGGAGGCGCGCTAACAAAAAAAAAATACCGCGGACAAAATAACTTATTCGCGAATCCAACTGCGCGAGCAGGGACATTAAAAATAAATTTCTTCCCCGAACTTTAAATATCAATATGCTATTCTGTTTTGATTTGCATTATGCTTAGGGAATAAACTGCTGCGTGAGATTCTTTTTTTCTTCTTCTTTCTGGATTTTAATTGCTCGCAGTTCAAGTTGTAACTAGGTTGTTAGCTCTAACTTATAACTTGCACACATCCGAGGTAGTTTATGAGAGTTCCAAAGGAAAGTTTTGCTGGTGAAAAGGTGGTAAATACTGAAGCGTGATGTTCCCCGCTCCGAGATATTAATTTTTAGACACACACCATCACACACACACACATATAAATATAGATAAAATTACAAGTTTCGGATAACTTCATGTGGAGCGTTAGTGTAAAGTTACTCGACGATAAGTGGTTTGTCCTTTGCGACCCCATTCTCAGTTAGCTGAATCTTTGCGATCCTACATTCGTTTATCGTGAGCGGCCCTGGAAAGCGCATATGTCACGTGTTGCTTTGGAGTAAAAAAAAGTCGTAATAGGGATTTCTAGTGAGTTACGACTTTCCTGCGGTTGAGTTTCCTGAGCTTTGCAATCGACCCACCGGGTGGATTACATGCGGAAGTGATTACATTGAAGAGAAGTCGAGTCGGTTTAATTCGTCAGAGCGTAAGTAAGTACAAGAGAATAACAAAAAAAAATTATACGATCAGAAATAGTGATGTATTTGTTGAATTTTTCCACTTATTCCCCGCTCACTTCACTACTCAAGTCGATTGAACCAAATTCAAGTTTAAATTTGAAGGACCCTCGTATTTCTAGTGAGTTGCGAACCTTGACGTGATCTGTCAAATGAATTCCGTCCTGTAAAGTGTGCGACAAAAGTTCTTTGTCAAAGTTCGTTTTATTATTCAAACTGAGTCTTAATTTGACCGTCACTTCGGCTATAGGTTTACCATGAGAAAAAAAGTTGAAAACGTATGTACAACTTATGGTCTTAAGTGATTCCCAAGGGCTTTGAAGCTGGAGCTGAAAAACTATTTTATTGCAAATAATAGAAAAGTATTTAATATGTAACACTGAAACTTGGATAAAGTTTAATTGAATAAAGTTTTACAACCAACGCAGAATTTTACGCTGTCTTAAAATTATTTTATTGAAATAATTTGGGGTAACACCCGTATTTCACATATTTTTGGTAATTTTTGCCTCATTTAATTATTTTAATGAATTAATTTTATGACACCAAATTTTTTTTTAATTGGACATGAGGCTTCGTTCATTTTTTAACGTTATCCAGACACCTAGTGTTCCATCCTAAATACTTTCTCTATTATTTTGCAATAAAACGTAGTTCAGCTCCAAATTTAAAGGCTTATACTAATTTGTGAAGCACGTTTTCAACTTCTTTCTTCGTGATACACCTGTAGCTGAAGTTAGTTGGAAAAATTCAGACTCACACTGTGTATTACCTCGGATACCACGGATGCCGCATACTAAATCACTTAAAATTGATTTTAATCCCCAACATTATAACTGAAAAAATTAAAAAAAAAAAACACACATATTCCGGAAAAAGTTTGAAATATAAAAAATAACATAAAACTGTATTCTCCCATTCTGGATTCAGCATTTATTTAAATCAATTTTTTTAAAATAAATTTAACATAGAACTATTAAAATTCTAGTCGTAATTATTTTTACCCTTGGTGGGAAAACATATTCAAACATTTGTTTTTAAAGGACTAAAATTTGTTTTAAAAATCTTAAATAAGAAAAAACAATACCTTCCACTTGAAACTGTAATATAATTTTAGTTAATGGCGGTTCGTTGTATCAATAATATTCATACCAAATTTAATGAGTTTGGAATTAAAAAGTTATCCACTCTTTGTATAAAGAAACCTCTAATTAAATTCTTTGAAAAAGCAGGTTTTCAATCGATTTCACGTATAATGGATAACTTCTCGTTTTCACAAGAAAACACATTAATTCACATAGAAAAACATGTGCATTTGCGTCAGTTTATTGTATAAGAAAGTACTTTTGAAGCGCACCGGAGCGTGGCAAAAAAAAAAAGTCGTTCACCAGGCGTAATGGACCATGGAGGTAAAAAGTCAGGGATGGGCGCTTGAGCAAACTTTGTCATTTTTATGTAACAAAAAATTGTAGTAAAAGTATCCAATAATTTGATGCAGGGTGAAGTTTTATTTTTTTTAATGCCAATAGCTCAAAATCCTACGACACTTAAGTAATTATTATTTTTTGTATTCAATCGTTTTTAATTGCCCTACCAACTGGTAATCGGCTCAACGTTGAGTTTTGGGAAATTCGGTATATCTTATCGTGTTAATAAATGAAGTCAAAATGAGAACAACCCCGGTTAGGAAAACAATTTTTTTATTATTATTCTTCCTAGCGAGTTACTTTCAAACTATTTAACAAACATTTAGCATGAGCTTCTATATAGCTAAGGTTCGGTTTGCCAACCAGTTGCTGTGTAAAGAGTGATTTCAACTTCCGGACAGACACACTACTGCATGGACTAGCGCCTCGATGCAGTGCACTTTGCAGCTATATATATATATATATATTTCTTGTGTGCGTGTGTATGTCACTGAACTCCTCCTAGACGGCTGGACCGATTTTGATGAAATTTTTTGTGTGAGTTCACGGGGATTCGAGGATGGTTTAGATTCACAATTTGGTCCGCTGAAAAATGTTTATTGAATTAATTTTTTATTTATAGATTGTTGTTGATCTTTGAATGGTTTAGGTTTACAGTATATATATGTGTGTGTTGTGTATTTATTTATGTGTTGTTAATCTTTGGATGGATTTTATGAATTGTTGTTATTACATTAAAATTAAAATAGAATTGGTTATTGAGATTATTATATTATTATTTATTGAAATAACATTTTAAAGTGTAATTAAAAATATAGGTGCGAATTCGTGAGGTGCAGTATTGAAGTGAGTATTTTACATGATTTTTCGTGATTTTAATTATGTATACACGTGAATTCAATACCAATCAACTTAACCTCCAAATTTAAATTGTCAGTTCTCATTAAAATGTAATAAAAAATATGCATTGTGCAAAATATGTAAGGTGCAGTATCAAAGTGAGTATTTAACACGATTTTTCATTACTTTTAATTATGTATAGACGTGCATTCAATAACAATCAACTTAACCTACAATTTTAAATTGTTAGTTCTCATTTTATTCTATGCAACTTATGACGTATTGATGTCTCTTTGAAAATAAAAATATAAGTTAGTAAAATAAATTATAACATTTATATTATTTAAATTACTTATAGTAATTATAGTTTAAAGTATATTTAAAATTGAAGTTTTGTATTTTTTAATTTATAGTTTTTTTAAAATTATGATTTTTGGATTTACAATGTTTGAACAGGACACCGTCTGTCGGGTCCACTTTAAAGTGTGTGTTCAGGTGGATTTAAAAATTGTTTAGATTCACAATTCAAGCCAATAAATAATATTTGTAATTAATTAATTAATTTAATTAATGTTGTTGTTAAACGTTCGATGTTTTACATAGGATCCAGTCGGAAGCGCTGTGGTCGCGTTATCGAATATTCAAAAATATTTTATTTTTATTTCAGTTCGACCCGGCAGATGGTGCTGCGATTATATTCAGGGAAATTTCCTGTAAATTTTCAAATTTAAAACGTTTGAACAAAACAACGTCTGTTGGGTCCGCTAGTATAAATAAATATATATATATATATATAAATATATATATATATATATATATATATATATACAGTTGCAATCTTGCCGCTTTGGGAGAAGCACGATATTTACAGTTATTTCCCGTTCGCACTCTTTTAATATTTTAATATCGACCCCCGTTGGCCCTCCAAGTAGAAGAAGGGGGGGGGTGAAAAGGATTGTGGGGGGGGGGGGGGGGGAGCAGACGGGTTGTCTGGAGACTGCCTCAAGATACGTGACCAGAATTCGCCGATTCGACCGTCTTGCAGATAAATCCCCCGAACGGGAAGACAAACGCTCATGAGGAAACTCAATAACACGTAGCTGCTTACGAGCCCCCCCAATCAAAACCCCGAATATCCTACTACGTGTTTTTTTTTTAAATTTCATTTTTTAATAAGCGAGAAAGAAGAAATATTATGTTTACTGCGACAGCGGGAAAACGCGAGTCTTTGTCGGCTTCTCTCTCTCTCTCTCTCTCTCTCTCTCTGTCCCTCTCTTCGTGGTTGACTTCATATAGTCGGGAAGTCTTATGATAGGTGTTTTTTTTTTTTGGCCAGCCCTTTTTATCAGGACTGTTTAACGTATATTACAGCTGGCTAATTGAAATAATCCCCCCTGCCGCGGGGGAGGGTTCCTAGGTTGGGGGGAGAGGAAGGGGGAGAGGGTTGGAAACGCTTATGGGGTAAGGACGAAACCGTACGTCGGAAAAGGAAGGGTGAGGAAACAGGTTGAAAGAGAGGAAAGGGGGAGTTTGGAGCGTTCTAAATCACAGCGAGATCACGGTTAAAAAAAAAAAAAAAAAAAAAAAAAAAAACCGGGAGCAGGCACCCCATTACTTGTACTACGAGTTGGGTTCTCTATTTGACCAGATTGTATTACCCGTGTCCAACACTCGTGAAAGGTAGCGTCGAGGATATACGTCTCGCGTAGGTCTACATCACCAGGAGACTAGAGGAAATAAAGAATAATAATAATAATAAAAATAAATCCAGCGAGAGGGGGAAAAAAAGGTCAAAGGTCGCTTTGGTAACTCGCGGCCCCTTACACGGATTCAAGCGAAATTAGCAGACGAATAAATTTCCAGCGGCAAGAGATGGCAAGCTGTAATTTCCATTGGCTACACTTGCTCTCTCCGTGGGAAATCCACGCATAAGTTATTTTATTCAGCAACTTTGTTGTGTGAGCCTTCCTCCAATCATGGAACAAACGTGACTGTTGACCTTTCAAGTACAGGATGATTTTGGGGAGTGTGTGTGTGTGTGTGTGTGGGGGGGGGGGAATGTAGCAAAACGTTTAGGGTTAGGACAAATTTTATTTTGAACTTTTTTACCGAACTCTATTTATTCCCGTGTCTTCATAAGAGGTCGGAATGTCTTTTTCCCCCCTTTCATTTTACCCCAAATGAAACCTCCGTGAACGTTCGAAAAATTTAACAACTGCAAATGGCGAGGTGACAGGGTTGTGCTGCTCGATAGACGTAAAACCCCTATACCTGTACTTTTAAGGATCTTTCTCACACGTCATGCTGTTTCTTTGTTGAAGCTGTACTTCTTTAGGCGCGTTATGGCGTAGGGACACCTGTATTTCGCGATTTCATTTCATGTCAAGGTATTTCACAAAACACTGTAGCTTTTTTAAGAGTCATGGCTAGAGACATGCAAAATTCGCGAATTCATTTCGCGATAGGCTAGCATCAAAACAACTACATATACCTTCGTACCACTTCTGCGATTGGCCCACATTTTATCCGGGGAACTCTGAGCCAGTGGGAAACACTAAACCAAGAAAGTGCCGAATTACGGACAGTCTAGTTGAGACGTCTCACGCGTCAGTAGCCAATGAACAGGTGTCATTTCCGCGAGTATTTAAAGGACTGTGGAGTCTATCCTAGAGGTCAGTGAATCCGAGAATTTTGCAGGTCTCTAGCCATGACTCTTAGAAAAAGCTACAGTGTTATATGAAATACCTTGACATGAAATGAAATCGCGAAATACAGGTGTCCCTACCGATAAGATAACTTCTAACGCGCGACATTAGTACGCGCACACAATTTTTGTGGCATTTTTTATTTATTTTGAAAGCAATTTCTGAAAATATTTTGCAAGAACTTATTTACATTTGTTTTTTGGTCATAAATTTTTGTCACTGGATATTTGCGAAAATTTATTTTTGAGCTTTAAAAGATTGCATGCAAGTGATCATACGGGGGGGTTAGTTTCTCTAGATATTTTAATTTTGGATACACTCTAATTTTAAAAAAATATATAAATGAATAAGTTTTATAAACTTCCAGACATTTTTTTAAGTTTGTACATTTACACAAAAACAACTATATTATTACAAAAATATGTCCTGTTCGCAGTAAAAGGGAATTGAGTTTCTTTCCCAGGTATTGCTTTGTGTTGTCCCAGTACGTACAATAGTTAAAATTGCTTGTAAATCGTTCCCTGAATAGGTTTACAGTATTAACTGCACACATTAATACACATAATAAAACTAATAAAAGTCCCATATTTAAATATTTTATTATCTTTTCTATGGTTTAAAAAAATGTATGCTTGAATAAAACATAAAATATAAAATTATGCGCCAATTTTTGTAAGAAATACTCAGTATTATCTCGAGAAAAAAAACGTGTTTCATACATGCAAAAATAACCATAGCCATGTGTTGCACAAAATTACAATATCTTTCTTGCATTTTTACAACTTGGCAACTAGTTTCCAAATGAATCTTTTGTAAAAGTACTAAAAAATTTTATTCTGTGTGCCATAAACTAAGTTGCATTTTTTTAAAAAAATAGGAGATAGTGGGATATGACCCACTTAAATTGAAGGGGAGCTATCCAAGCATGCATACTATATAAGTATATACTTTGTGAAGCCACTTTTTTACCCCAGATGATTGTCTGCACCGTGTTTGCGGGACAACCAAAACATCGTTTTTTGTATCGCGTGAACGCATTTTCAAAGAAATTTCCTTTTTACGGAAGTGACTGCGTTTGACGACGAAATTTTTGATTCATACTTAATGGGCCTAGAGACCGTAAAAATTCGGGAATTCATTTCGCGATAGGCTAAAATACAAATAGTTCTACCTCAGTGCTGCCTCTGCTATTGGTTCACAACTCACCTGTATGACTTTGGGCCAATGAGAAACACCCGACCAAAGCTTTATCGAATCACAGGCTGCTACGCTGGAACGTCTCACAAGACAGCAGCCAATGAGTGGGTGGCATTTGACCGAGTGTACGTAGAACTATGGAGTTCATTCTACAGGTCATTGAACCCGCGAATTTTTCCGGTCCCTATTAATGGCCATCATCTGGCGTGGATGCGCGCCATTTCCGCAACCTTTTGGATGTCATGATACGGCGATTGGGAAGGGGGGGGGGGGAGAGAGAAATTTACTTAAACTGTGGGCACAGCGAGCCGTTTCGTGACAATTCGCTGCCTCGTCAGGGGCGCACTTGTGTTGGTGAGGCGGGATGATGATAAGTGCGACGCTCGCTGGTGATTCTAGCGCAGTGTCGCCTCTAAGCGCAAGGCTGCGGTCTGGCGCGCATAGTCTTCTCGTCGTGCAAAAGTCAACTATGATATTTGAACGGTAACCGTAACATTTCATGGCGGTGAAATGAAGATAAAGGTGTAATGCCTAAAAGTTATTCTGAAAACACGGATTTTAGCCATTTCCACTCTTATAAGAATGCAGTTCAAGAAAACGATTGCGTCTTCAGCGTATTCTTAATTGCTTTTCTTGAACAGACACCACGGTGATATCTTGATCAGTTTTCAAATCACGTATTATTATTTCTGAAGATTTACACACCGTTTTTGTACCGGGGTATGCGGGCCCCTTTTAAGTAGTTTAGCCAACCTATATTTTCCACCTATGGGTGCGTGTTTCCGTATGAGGAGGAGGGGGAAGGGGACTTGTGTGTGACGTTAAGAAACGGAACACATTCGTCGGGCGCATTCATGTTTATTTCATTGCTATGTCATGCTTCCGTTGCAAGGCTACGTGTGCGCATCTTTGCCTGCTGTTGTTTTAAATGTGCGCCGTAACGTGCTTGCGTGTTCGACCGCAAGCCAGGCCGTAAAGCGCTGGCTACGTAGAGGTTTACTGTCCAGGGGTATCCGTTTCTTCCTTCGCGTCTTTCATTACCGCAGGCCAGGAAGCGGACTGCGGTTACAGCCCCGTAAGACGTTACGAAATAAATAAATAAAAAAAAATCAAGAAGAAGAAATGAACAGTAAACACAATCAGGCAGAACCATAAAACACGAAACTGCCAGCTGCAGGAGACCAGAGAAAGAGAGAGAGAGAGAGAGAGAGAGAAAGGAAAGAAGAAGCTCACGTAATGGTACCATTTGTTAAACACGGCACATCAACTCCGGAACCTTGTAATAAGACAACAATTACGTTTCCATCGTCAATACTTCGAGCATAAATTTTCCAGCACGAAAACCTGACATCTTTTGTAACATTTTTAATCACTTAACGCTGGAAAGAGTTATGGGAGCACTTCGGCCAGGAAGGAAGTTTAAACAAACTGGAAAGGAATTGCAAAGCAAACGCGCACCGTCGTAAAAAAAAAAAAAAAAAAAAAAAAAAAAAAAAAACAGAGAAAATTAGTTTTAAAATTGACTACCCATTAAAATTTTCTTTAACTACCTACTTTAATTGCTATTTTGTTGTCACTTGAGAGCAGACATTTCAAAGTCCTAAATCATGTATAGTCAGTTTTGTAGTTCTCGGAAACACGATTAACATTTTACTGAATTTTCGTTTATACAGCTGTAAGGCGATTTGCAAATGTTTTACTATATGAATTTCCTCTACAATACATAATACATATTTATGTTAGCTACAAAAATTGATTACTGACGAATAACTTCAAACAGATAAATAGAATAGTATTGCCGTTAACCATTAAAAATTTAACGAAGTTGATAATAAAAGAAAAAAAAAGGTATTTGGGCACTAAAAATCTTATAGTCATGGCTTATAGCATGTATATACTAAAATACTAAAAAATATACTCTTAATTTATTTACTTCCACCTATAAGTTCTTAACTATGATTTGAATCTGAAACATTAAAAACCTATTCCATATTATTACGAATATGTTGAAGCTATTTCTTTTGGATTTCTGAATTTATACAGGACACTGTGTGTTCACTTTTTCACCACTGATTTTTCAATGAAATAGAGATTGCTGATCGACAGAATCCTCAGTTACTATTGTTCCGCTGATATAAGGTTAGGTCTTACACGCAATTCATTAATTTAATTTTTATAGCATAAATTTTCTCTAAGGGCCATTTATGTCAAATTTCAACGCAATACCTCAATTACATTTGAAGTAGCCTTTAATTTTTAAAAATATTTTCACTAAGTGCAATATATTGAGTGCAAAAATTCGCTCAAGTAGTTGTAATTATTTTCTCTTGCGCGAATTTTTGCACTTATTAAACACTTTGTCTATAAAATAATGCCCCAGCTATAAATTTTAATAGAAACAACTGTAAGCGTTGTAGAGTTTTGGTTCAAGGCCAGTCTTAAAGAGTAACTCAAACACTTTAAGATAAGCGTATGCGCGAGTACTGATTTGTTGTTTTCTCGCTCGCAGCGCCACCTACGCAAAATGGCGACCCCTGAGCGTAAAAGATTTTTTTTCTGCAATATGCTAAGAAAGAATCTGTAATTTCAGTTCAACATGCGTTTCGTTTTTCACGGGAGTGGTTGAACGTTGAGGTCCCTGACAGTTGGTCATAATGGTCGAGACGACAGAGCTCTTTTTCTCTGGCCTTTACGTTTACATGACGTAACAATATGAGATTTTTTTTCTTTGGAGCTTTATAATATATCGTGTCTACTTTCCGCCGCTACCTAATGATTTACCCAGGGGTGCCCACAAGGGGGGGGGGGGGGGGTAACGACGCAGGGAATTTCAGGGGGGGGGGGGTGGTTAAAAGACGAGAAAAATGTATATATTATTTACATAATTAAAGCTTCTAATGTGAAAATACGTTTCCGGTGCTTTGATAATTGAAAGGGATCTTGTAAATCAAATTGGCAACCCCGCACTTTCCTCAACAAAAGCAGTTTGGCATCTGTCGGTTCAGGATGGAAATATTACCTGATATGACCAAAATTATTATTAGAAAATCAGTTGTAATTAATGCAAAATGTGATAAAATATAATACTAAAAAAAGTATAATATTATAAAATAATTGAGTAAATAATTGAGAAAATGGCATAAAAAATTTCGGGAGGGGGGCCATCATTAGGTTAGGAAGGGGGGGTGAGTCATAGTGTTTTGGGGGGGGGGGGGGGGCACCTCTGATTTACCAGACTGGAGACACAGAATTGAAGAGGTTATTGCTTCCATTACTCCAGACCTATGTAAAGTGTGTGAAGAAATGGACTTTAGGTTGAATGTGTGCCGTACAATTAAAAGTGCACATATTGAACATTAGTAAGTATAACTAGGTTAGTTTACCTTCAATTTGATGGTTGATTTGTTTTGAATAGTCTAAATTAAACTATTATAATATACTATTGAAACTGGGACTTTCTTTTGTAGACATCCTGTATTACAATTACTAAATATCCGTTGAAAATATTTATGATAGAAAAACAAATTCAAGAAAGAGACAGATATTTAAATTATAGAAATAGCACATAACTACTAGTAATGATGAGGAAATGTGAGACCGAGTCTTCAATTCAACGAGTCAGACATACCCCAACCCCGCGAGAGGTATTGTATAGTAATATTCATTGTACTTATCGTGCTTGGTTTAAATGCACGGCAGACTACACCGTGCATGACAGAGCCCAGGATTTTTACTGGAGCAGGGTTTGTAGACGGTAGGGTAAGTTAGTGCGCGAGCGAAATGACGGCTTTGTGAGGGTTGTGCAGTGCGATACGAAATGAGTCGGGTCGCTGCTCGTTTGCAACTAGGGTCTGAAGCATAGCACTGCGACCCTGGTGGAGGGGGACAGAACTTAGCCGTCCACCCGACAGATGCCAGCCTGCTCTTCTCTCTTAAATGCAGAAAAACAAGGTTAGCATTGCAGGCACGTATAAGAAAAAAATTAATAAATTTCTGATTCTGGCACAGTCTTTGTATAGGGCCATTCACAGCCGAACTGCAATGATCGGATGAAATAGTCTGGGCCAATCAGGATGGGTCCTTTTCGGCGGAAGGTCAATACAAGAAGAAGTTGATATTAGACTTAAGTTTTAAGTTAGGTTAGGACAACAAAAAGAAAGTTGCAATATCAACGTTTCCTTTTGTAACTCCGAAGGAGAAAAAAAAGTGTGGAGGAGGAAAATAGAATATCTCAGTTGGAGAGTGAAAGAAGTTCATTGTCGAAGGGGAAAAAAATAGGGGGGGGGGGTTAGATGGGTGTTGAACCTGACGCTTATTGTGCGCTTCAAAATATACGACGTGACCTTTCCGCTCGACCCTCTCGCTTTTTTTTTTTTACGACCGCGACATGACAATTGGCCCGGCAACACATAAAAATTGTATTCACGCTGGCGCGGTTCTGGCCCCGCTTGGAGCGCCCGTGGTATAGCGGCCCTTTTGTTCGGATAGCGACGCAAAGTATCGGATTAGCGTCCGCGACTCCTCCCACCCTCCCCTCCCCCGCACAATGCAGTGTGATGGCTTACCCAGCCCCGGCGACGGACTCGAAAGGAACGTAAAATGTGGTATTATATCGTGATAAATGTCCGTGGTTCGCGCGGCCTAGACGTATCTCACTCGACGGCCGAGGAGTTTTTTTTCGCACCACTGACGTATTCTTAATACGAATCTTTATTTTATTTTTAAGTAAGCACCGTTTTGAAACAAAACAAAATCAGTAAACTTTTCCTGGCAATTTTATGTTTACATGAAAAACCTGTACCTTAATCTACTTTTCTAGATAATTTTCACCAATATGAAGACACTTATCGTATCGTAGGAACAGTTTTTGAATACCATCCTCCATAGAAATCTGCCGCGTGATGAAACAATCACTGCAGCACGGCTGTTCCACCAGATAACGATGAAATCGTAAAAAAAGTCCGTTTTCTTTCACTTTTTCTGCCAACCTTTTTGCACACCAATCTCCAGTAATGACAGAAGGTCACCCCCACTTCGTTCCTCATCATGAACGTTCGTGAGGTCATCTTCAAAAGCTATAACCCGTTCAAGTACCATTCACATCGGTCATAATGTTTTCTCCATACACTACACTGATCTGAAGATGATCCGCTTCCACACCTTCAGAACTAAGGAAACGAATCACAGCGCGTGTTTCACAGCCTTGCGGGATTTTAAATAGGCGGAGGCTTTTTAGTCTCTCGCACGCAAATATACACACGTTCGGATGTTTCCGAAATTGCGTCTGTGGCTGGCCAACAGATGTAGGAACACATGCTGACCGCTGCGCTGAAGCAGCCGAATTTCAAAACGATACGTACTTAAAAAAAAACCTCGTACATTCACGTGATCACTATCTATCTCATATTAGTAAACTAGCGACCAGTCCCGGCTTCGCACGGATGTGATCTACTAATGTGGCGTCATTTAGATTTAATAAGTAAATATTTAGTTGCCGTAAGTTCCCGGTGTTTTCAATCAGGGGCGCCACAACTAAATTTCCAAAAGGGGGGCAATATAACTTTTTATAAAGAATCATCGATCCCCCCTATTGAAGCGGGGGTTCTGGAGGTCCTCTCCCGGGAAAATTTGTATTTCAAGGTGGAAAATGGTGCTATTTTACTATCTAAAAATTGATTACACAGCACATTTTTTTGCCCCTGTTTGCCCCCCACTTCAAGATTTCAGAGGGGGGGGGGAAATACCCTTGCCCCCCCCCCCTGTTGTTGCGCCCCTGTTTTCAATAATTAAATACATACTAACACGTCTGTCCATAGCTAGAGACCAGAAAAATTCGCGGATTCATTCGGTGATAGGCTAGATTTCAAACACATAACTTACCTCTTAGATAATTTTGCTATTGGCTTACTGTTCATCTGGACGAATCTCAACCAGTTATAAACCCTCAACCAAAGAAGGATCGAATCACAGACAAACCAGCTGAGACAACTTACAAGTCAGCAGCCAATGAACTTGCGATATTTGCCCGAGTGTAGAGGGGTATGTGCAGTCTATCCTGAAGGCCATCTAAACCGCGAATTTTCTAGGTCTCTACCCATAGCTTAAGTCTTTCTTGGCAAACAATGTAGACAACCTTTCTTCTCACAAGACGACACAAACACGTGAAAAACACTCGGAGCTCAAATAGATTCCTGGTCACTGTGAGTCATCCTTAGAAGATATAGGCCTACCTATGCTATTCCGGACTACTCTATGGTCTTTTTTTAAAACCTACAATCCTGTAGTACATTAATTTGAGTTATCATTCATGAATTAATCAGCGCAAGGTTAAGGTTAGGTATACAACTCGAACACTCTCATTTTGTTCAGTGTATGTTTACTTTTGACGCGAAAACGTCTAATAAATCGATGAACGCCGGCTGCACACACGAAAAAGGATGACTCATTGTCCCGTTACGCACATTGTCCTTTTACGCACATTGTCCCGTTACGCTCATTGTACGCTTGCGCCGCATCTATCTCTCTTCCACTCGATTGGAACAACCATCGATTTGACTTTTTCGAGGCACATTAAACTTGAAACACTCCCATTCGTTTCCTACCTTTCCTATCATCGTCCTATCCTTAAAGGAATAACACAGATTGGAAGAAGTTAAATAGCAAACATGTATAAAAGTTATAGTTAAAAAAATTGGTTGTCTGTAAAGTCGGTTTAAGGACGATAGTTTAACGTGACAACGTCATAAAAAAACTTTGATGAAATGATTGCATACTTTTATGAATAAAATAGAATCATTTTTATTGAATTATCACTATTTTGTATGGATACAAAGGAAGAATGAAATTAAATGTACAATTTAATTGATAAATTTACTTTTATTTGCACTCATTAATTCAAATAAGTTTATTACTTTAACGAAGAGATTATTTTAACTATAACTTTTATACATGTTTGCTATTTAACTTCAAGATCGTCGAGAATGTTTTACGCTTTTTCGCAATTACACATTTAACGGCGAAGTTTGTTCGTCGTGAAATTATACGTAGAATTTAATAAAAATGCCCTTGCAGTTAATAAAATAAGTATTAGGAAGTTTAAGAAAGAATTTCGGCTTTAATCTCCAACCCAGACACTCGTGGTGCGCTGGGGCAGAGATTAAAATTCGTCGAGAATATTTTAGTTTTTATGTCTTCCAGTGCTCAAAATGATATGCAATTGTGGCCCCGGGCACGAAATTTTATTTGTAACTCATTAATAATAACGCCCCTCGCGATAAACAAAGGAAAATATGTATTAACGAGTGCCGGGTTGCCTCGGAAGCGGATAGATACCGCGATTCGTTCGGTTCGCGTCCGTCATCGTAGATGGCAGCACCGTAGGGAAATAATATTATTTCGTTTATTTAATACGATTTTATAACAAATACGCATCCCAAATACAACAAACGTATGTATATTGTGTTAGAATATTTTTTAAAACATTGTGCAAAAGATTCCGAGTGTAATTTGAATTATTATGTGTAACTGTAAAACACCATTGTTTGTACAAAAACGTATTTGAAAATTCAACATTACTTTAAAAAAAAACCGTACCGATTGTGCTGAAAATCGGTGGACGATCGTTAAATTACATAATATTAATAATTCAAACGACGAAAACATGATTGAAAAGTCAAATCGATAGTTGTTCCAATCGAGTGGAATGAGATGCGGCGCAATCGTACAATGTGCGTAACGGGACACATCGTAGTGGGACAATGTGCGTTACGGGACACTTTTTCGTGCGTGGAGTCTGCGTTCATCGATTTATTGTATGTTGTCACGTCAAAATTTTTTTATGATAATACAGTATACATGAAACGCAAACACGTAGTGAACTAATTAGGTAAGGTAACCGTCAAAAAGCATTTTAGCATTTTACAAAGCAAGGTTTTAAAATATTTAAATATTACACGATTTATAGATCTATACAAGTATTTTAATGTACATTTCGCACTTTATTATTTTTTTATAATCTGATCAATCCACAAAGCCACACATCAACATAATAAACATTTTATTTTGTTGTATACAATGAATGCACTCAATATTTAAAATGTTTTGTATAGCAGTATAGACAAAGCTTAAATGAACCCAGTTTTTGCTTAGTATATTGACATAAAAATACGTTTAACCTTGTTAATTAAAAATTTAATGACTTAGAATGCCTGTATATGGTTAGCAATTGCGTATACTTAAAACATTAATAATTATACAATAATTTGAGTTTTCGTAAGTACCACAAACAATATTACAGTTATGTACATGAAAGTCTGCTCTTATATATAAATGCATGTATACCTACATGAAACTCCAAATACATATAGATACATACACATGTATAAATTTCACACAAAATGCAAATTTTGTGGCGATTATTATTGACGATTTATAGTGTAAAGAAGTGGACTACAATAAACCTGATTACAAATAAAAAAATGACGATCCACCACGACGCCAAATCAAAAATAGAAAAGGGGATTATTTTGTGGTACACTTCTAAAGATCTTGGAACAGAGAGTTATTTTCTTCTAGAAGATTTTTTATTACAGTAATATTGATTAAAACAAAACAAACGCTACATATCGCAATAGAAAATATTATTAAACGATTATTGAAGTATCCCTGTGATTTTACGGTATTATGAAGGTTTCGAATAAAGTCAAGTTATTGAAAGTGTTACAAGGAAAAGATTTAGACAAAAGTTTTTAACTCTTATAGAAAGTTTAGTTTTGTTGTGTTTCACGTCGTAGATCTTCACATTTTACAATAATTCTCCTGAAACATCACCTAAGTGAGAAAATGTTATTTTGCTTTTTTTTTCATTTTATATTCTGTGGTGTTAAAGTCACATTCATTAGAAGTTACTCTTGTAGAACATATGTCCGGAAATTTTTTTCTGGGATGTACTAACAACCACCGATCATGTTCACCGGTGGAATATTCATATTCTGTTAATGATAACAGAATAACTGCTATCATCTGAGTTAAAGACAGTTAATATTTTTTAACACAAACATGCGGATTGTTATCAGAGGCGCACCTAGGAATTTTTTTTTGAGGGGGGGGGTTGAAGTAGTTTTTTTTTATGAAGGAACATCGGTTTAAAAAATAAAGTGAAGGCGTCGTAGGGTCCTCTCCCGGGAAAATTTGGATTTCTAGGTGAAAATTTGTGCTATTTAAGAAGTTTTCGTATCTAATTAGTGAATATACTGCTGGTAGAAAAAAGAATAATTTTTAGTACGGTACTAAATTTTGTTTTAGGCAAGAATCAAACAAAGATACCTTTATCAAACCCAAGGTCTCGTCCGCTCAAAATCAGTTTTATTTTAAAGCACGAGAATCATAGCATGCACATTCTGTGCAACTTAAATCACTGACAATGATGGTTAGCTTTTTACTACATTCACACACACAAATTAAGTTCACTCTACGAGTAAAAACAAAGGGTATAAAATTCACACATATAATGTTTAGTTAAAACTGCAGAAATACAGTCCAAAATTATGCAAAAATTGAGATAAACATAGTGCAGAAACAATTCTTAGTATTTATATAACACAAACTAATTTGTAAAAAAATTAAAGTAATTCACAGTAGCAGGCTACAAATGTAATACTAACACCAACGTGAAAACATCTCACAAAGTTTGGTAGATTGAGCGCTACCCATAGACTATCGTACCTATTTTGCTGGGACTGGGAATGTTTTTACTTTTTCCATTCTAGATTTTTTCTTCACATTTTCGGAGGGGGTTTAAACCCCCAAACCCCCCCCCCCCCCTGGGTGCGCACTGATTGTGATGTATCATCGTGACCATACTCCTCGCCATTAATCAAGTGTTTCGCAATAAAAGAGAGCAAGAACAAAATAACAAGTAGGTAGTTATAACAAGTTTCCATAGCAGTCACTAAGAGGTACTCAAATAATTTACCTGTAAAGTCAAGATATAAACGGTAAAAGTTACGTTAGCTACGAACGTTCCAACCTAATTTAATATCCAGCCATACGCAATACTTTACGTCGCGATTCAAGACACCTAATACACTCACAGCATTGTGCATCGTTAAATTACAAACGGTACTATGTAAGATAGAGTGAGTGTTGGTTTGTGTTTGTTTGTTGAACTTCGAAGAAAAATCCTAAACACACCCCCCCCCCCCCACCCGTTTTTTAAAATGGAAAAATGTTCTACGTTTACAATGCATAGTGTTTCTTGATTTCAAACATTTTTACACATAAATGCTGAACCAAGCAACCAAGATTAAAAAATGTGTTTTTAGCATCGCAGTGCATGGCTGAATAGGGTACAGTGGAAGGATTATTGAATTCTATTACATTTAAAAGAACTAACGTCAATGAAGTGAAAACGAGATCTTCAGGATGTAAACATCATAACGATGGTGGTGAATGTATCGAGGACCAAAGATGAAGTGCTGTGATAACAGCGATGGATTCACGGGATACGGAGTTTATTGAAGAGTAATTTGTGAACTAACACACGACCATGTCTCTATTTAACTTTTTCAAGGGGGCTGAGTTGCAGCAGAACAAGGATGTATGACACGGCGGAAGAAGCCATGGAGGGGATCAGGGTCAGGTCCAGAGTGAAGAAGCCGGCTGCAGTGAACTCCACCTGAGAGCCGTGTATCTGGTCCGAGAACTCCTGCAGTTCGAGTCTGGTATCACCTCCAATCCCCGGCTGCAAGAGCAACTCCTGAACCACGTCTCCCGTCCTCCTAGCGGCTCTGACAGTGGCGCTGCAAGCGGAGATGATGACTAACGCCTGGAGGATGTTTATCACTGCCCAAATAAAACCTACGAGAAACAAATTTTTGTCAAAAACTTCAGAAATACTGTTCACGTTACCCAGTATAAAGAAAATAAATGATGATATGCTGAAAATTATATTGGCAAATGCCGACATAATGTTTAAAAGAACCAGCTTGCCGTACGCAGAGTTTATTAGAGAGATAATGTTAATTAGATTGTTGTGAACTCTTTTTAGAACTGATACATCGTCATTGTACGAATTGTATGTGCTTTTTGACATGTGATTGCATTTTCCAGAGACAGGATGAGGTGGATTGCCATTAGCCACAGTCGTATTGAAGTGATTACTGTTTCCAATATTTCCTCGTAATCGGGATTCCCTGGGGCGTAGTGCAATAGCATTTAATTGTTCCTTGTGTGGAATATGCTGTAGTTTAGTGTTTAGAATGTTGAACCGTTGTCGAACAAGAAGTACAACATTTGTGTAGTTTGCTACCATGGTGATGAGTATATAATCTCGCACGTACGCAAGTATATTAGTTGCACCAACTAACGTTAAGTTATAGAAAATTACATAATTAATGCTTACAACAACGGTTACTGTGCCATAAGAAATCATTAGTAATGATCTGGTGCACTTTAACCATTTCCTGTAATTTTCACCCCCATTTCCTAGTAATATGTAATCCGTATCCACGAATCTTTGCAGCATCTCTTGTCTGGGTTTCTTATTTAGCCACATACCTACGAGACCAAATAAGCTCGAAACAGTCACATTGATAATACAAGTGTACACCGATAATTTATATAGCAACGACAATTTTAGTTGTGCACAATAAAAGGACACATTTAACATAGATCCAATGCAAGCATATATATTTATCATGAAGACAACTGTAGAATATACTGTTAAAGCAATAGACCTCTTCAACACATTTCTGATGATCCCATTGTCTTCAATGACTGTATTTATACGAAATATTTCAAGGCCGAGAAGCTTGAGTGCTCTTGAAAGTGTCTTAAAGCAGTTGATAAAATGCATGTTTGCTTCATTATCAACTTCTCCAGCAATGCCTAAAACGATAGTAAAATAATTAACACTGCATTATATCAGGATTATTATGTATCTACAAACATTGCAAATTTGTTCTCTGCTCTGTAAAGGTATAATACATAATTAAATTTTAGAGAATAATTTTTATGATATTCAAAGGAATCCAGTATAGCTCGATTAAGAATGGAATTAAAATTTCCAATTAATACTTGTTTAAGAATCGCAAAATTTTACTATCATTACTACAACCATTTTGTCTGCATAGAGTTCCAGAGTTAGGTAAGGAAATGAAAGTGGGATTACATTTTCACAAAGTCTCAGCTCTGAGTGAGCAAGATAACCTTAAATAAGACAATTTGAATGTATCTACACTCGCATCCAAAAAGATTTATCTTTGATAACACAGAAATTGCATTAAATCAGATAGTTATACATAATAATAAAATGGGTGTCAAAAAATATTGTGTGTGGGGAGTTAGATTTAGTCCTTCAAAACTATTTAAAGTAATTACCCAGGTAGAATGATAAGACCCTAAAAAGTTATCCCTTTGTTTAATAATGAATACCTGCTTAAATAACATTTATTGATTCCAACATTATAAAAACTAAAAAAAAAAATCTTTTCTAAAATAAGAAAGAAACAAGCATCAGTTATGGCACTTCTTAATAAACCTTTACGTTAAATCAAAAACCTTAAATCAATGAGAATTTTACAACTCATAAACTACAAACAGGGAGATAATTAATCAATTGTACATCTTCATAATCTTTATTTGTCTTAACGTGAATCAAATGACACCGAAGACAGTTACTGAGTCACCGCACATTTTATGTCGTCAGCTCTAAAACGTGTTCACGCTACGATTTATAAAACAATATTACAGAATAATCTAAGTATATTCCTAACAATGAAGATAAATAATTGGTGAAAACATTGTCGAAGAACAAGGAAGGCAGTGTGTGCAATAATTTTCATCTTAATAACTAAGTCAAAATTAGAATGACGCTAGACCACTTTTTTTTCTTTCTGCGAAGCAAAACAATTGTTTTGGTAATAATGAAGTTAAACGCCAATTCCTTGAAGATATATAATCATGTGTGTTTAGAAATATTCACTTCATTATGACAATTTTATGATTGTTGGCACTAGTACGATTCTTCCTACCGAGTTATATTCAAGATATTAAGCAAACTTCTTAAATATTAGCCTTTATGCAGCTACGATATGTTTTTCCTATCCAAGTGTTTACCAGTTGACTTCGACTTCAAATCTTCATAGATTTTTCTCGTATACCTCCGTGGTTTTAATTACCGGGAGTTTTCACTGAACGCGAAATATTCCACAGTAAAAAAATACGAACTCTTAGCTGTGTCTCCAAAGTAAAAATATTTTGCTACATAATAAATTGTAGATAATTTTGCATGCATCCATTCTAACATTATAAGTGCAAAGGTGTGTGTTTCTGTTTGTTATTATTTCACGCAGCAACAGAGCAATGGATCGATGTAATTTCTGGCAAATAGATAGTTTATGGGCCGGAGAGTGACATTGCATACATATAATCATGAAATGCTACACCTAAAGGAAGTAAAAAGGGGATAATTCAGTTTTATAATAGAAAATCATATGAGGTAGATCATAAACAAACAAACGGTGAGTTTCTGTCATTTCTCTATGCCTTCCACATGGTCATATAGTAGGCCTAAGGTTTGGAAACTTCCTATCCTTCTCCTTGGCGAAACCCAACCGCTTCGTGAAGCTCGCGGCTGCTAGCGAACTAAAGGTGTTAATTAAATTTTAGTTTAGAACTTCGTTGATAGATTGCGTTGTCTTAAAATCTGTAACACCCTATCGTTTGGTGAATCCGTCACATCTTGCCTAGAGTTTACCTGCCTTCCCACAAAATGAAGCTGAAGATTGGCGTCCCGGTTTTGCTGAAGTGTAGCCTAAATGCACCGAGATTGTGCAATCAATGGAACTTTAAAATCAAAATTTCCCGCTTTTTTCAAGAGTATGTTTCACAGACTTGAAACATTTTTAGTGACGTTCCTTATATTATGTTGTGTTTAACCTGGGCAACTATGGGTACTTCAGCTAGTATTTATATATGAAGGTTGCTCGGGTATTTACTCGAAATATTTCTAGAGATATTTTCTCAAGGAAATTAAAGTATTTTTTAAACAAACAATTTACTCAATTCCCAAGAGTGATAGTCAGCATTTAAATAAGTTCTTATAGAAGTTACTATTAAAAATATTTTATATTTTTATTTAAATTAAAATGTAATCTAAAGGAATGATGTTTTATTCTCCATTTAACGATTTTTTAATCATTCTTTCTTTCCTTCGTCGTAACACTAGGGTGTGGCATAAAAAATTAATGTATGTGTTTTTTTTTTTTTTACAGATTTATGATTTAACAAACAACAACACTACTTATTTGTTACAGCATATAACGCAACATATCGGCGTACTTTGCACACAAAACTTTCTGCGGATGCTTGTATTACTATTTCTTCCTTCAAAAAATTTGTTGTTTTTCGATTTAGTAAGTAATTTCACTCTTAATCATTAAATTTTGTAACCAAATAAAAAATAATCTTAAATGGCAGAAAGACAACGCTTCCGGATTGTACAATTTTACAAGGGAGTGAAAATAATAGGTTTTATCATTAATGTATGCAAATTAATTTGTTATTTTAATATGTCTTATCCTTGTAGACTATTGGTTTGCAAGCAGTTAAAACAAAACACATTTCTGTAAAATATGTGAAATACCTGCGCATAAATAAAACAGGGGACTTATTGCCTTCAGCCCATTTAAAGAATTTACATACTATAATAAACATACATATTTATTATCTATATAAATATATAGAAACTATGAAGCTTCGGATTGAATTACATTCCATTAGCTTTCACGCATTTGGCTTTTCCAAAAAAATAATAATAATAAGTATACACGTTTGTCAAAATTTGACTGAAAGTAATGCTTAAGTTTTAATTACTGTGTTTACCTCGATTTTCCTGTGACATCGCTTGTTGACGTCTGGCTTGACTATGTGGATCAATTTCTTGAATGGGATGCACTTTCCCTTGCCTTCCAGTAGTCATTTTGGGCTGAAAGAATAAATAGAAATATGTGAGCGAGTCTTTCATACTCGCCAGTAATGTGTAACATTAACCTCGCTAACGAGCTAATCCATGTGTTCCATGTTACAAATATACTTATAATACGAAGCTCGACACAAAATTTAACGTATAATTCTTTCAAATAAAGCCGAAGGTGATAAATATATGCGAACTGAGTTTTCAACTATAATTCTTACCGCGAATCACATGTAGTTTCGTCTCCTGTGCCTAAAATTCGCTGCTGGGTTAGCTACGTAAACTATTAAATCGTTTGATAAGCAGACCTAAATGTTAAACTATATAAATGAACGACCCCTATAGAAGCAAAAAAGACTTGAAAAAATTCTAAAACCCAGATTTGCACCTGAATTTCGACCAAGAAATTTTTTTAACATACTTACCCCTCCTGTTAAAATTCACTTAACAGTTAACACAATGAAGTTCACCTTTAGCTTTGGGAGCTCTGATCCTCACCATCCACCACAGATGGCGGCACTTTGGTTACACATTTCCGTTACATGCGCCTTCCGTCCCATTCAAGAAATTTCTTATACCAAATGCCATATTGCCGAGAGCCTAGATGTTACAAATCAAAAATATTTTACATTGCAGCTTTAATGACGAACAGTAATCTTCTTGAAGACTTAACCACCTATTAAAAAGTGTTATCGTAAAATATGACTGAATCAGCTTAGTTTTATTTCAGGTGTTATATGCGCAAAACGAAATTGTAGCACCTTGATTCAGTTAATAAATTATAATTTCTTAATAAATCAATTGAAAGTAATTAAAATTTCTTTGAATGATTCCTATAATGGAAATTTTGTTTTTTATTGAAAACATTCTATGCTAATTACGTTCTGGTATTATATGGTCCCGAACCTTGTTTAGGAGAAATACCTTCAATATTGACCTATTACAGGCCCATCCTTTTAGCCACATTTCTTTTTAAGTGCCATATGTCAATCAATGTTTCCGTTATTAAGCTCGCTGACATATCTTTCCATCCTCTACATTTATACTAAATATCGTAATCATTGTGACTTACCTTGCATAAAAAAACTAACAATAATGACTTCGTTAACAAATCAGTCTCGCTTTATAAATTTTAAATAGGGCCCTGTGTTCATAGGTTTAGATTACTATTTTCACACGGCCGTATAATTAACCATTATTAGGTATTCGATCTTGTAAACTGGCAAATAAATTTACCTTCCTTTATTTTTAATAAATGTATTTAAAATTGCACTCTTGTTCGTTTGCAGTATAACAGCAGTTAGTCGTTTTTTTATTTTCTATTTCTACGAACCCAGCTAAAATCTCGGTAAGAATATTACAATACCGAGTCCTCTGCTGTGTAGTATCATATTTCTCTCGGTACATTACAAAGGAAATATCGAATATAGGTAAAGATTTTTTTTTATTATTTTCATCTGCAAATGATTTGGTGTAGAGAGGACAGAATTTAATTTACAAGCAATGTAAAAAAAAATTACTCAATTTTATCTTACTTCAATTGTTCACACTTATTAAATTAAAAAACAACGCTAAGAAAAGCATGCGATCCAAACACTGTTTACAATATTAACTTGCGATCGCTGACTCTGCAAGAAAACTGCTGTAGTTTCTTGCCGCTCCGTGGTCAGTCGAAGAACGAGGTGACTCTTCGTTTACGTCGTCTCTTGCGAACTGAGACGTCAAGACTAGTATTTTACGATTGTGCTGTGTTTCCCTTTCGAAGACCTGGGGAGGGGGCGGTAAGAAACAACGGAAACACGCAATCATATAGTTGAAATGCCGCTTCAGAATTGTACTGTTTGACAAGTAATTTTCTCGTCACCGGCCTTTGAAAAAAATTACTCTAATGGAGTGGTTATTGATTTTACAACATTCCCCTCAGAGGACGCTTCAGCCTGCTACCAGGTTATAACTAGATAAGCAAAGATGAAATACCCTTCTCTTTGTGACACCTACAAGCAGGTAAAAAATGTGCTGAATTGGAGTAATAAACAAAGATTAAATAGGGAACAAAATATTTTTATAACATCAACAGATAACATAATAAGTTCACATGGGAGGAGGACAACTCTAATAAAAGTAAGTCCAAAGGTCTCCAAACCGATAGAGACACGGAATAAGTACAATAATAAATGTGGGTGTGGAGGGCGGGGTGTGAATCCAGCGCGACTCGGGTCATGTAAAGAAAGCGAAACATACAAAGTCGCAAGAAGAAAAAGAGTTTAAATACATTAGCTACAGATGATCATGAACTCATCAAACAGGACGGAAAACACAGCAAAAATTGTCAGCGAAAGTATAATATTGCTCTTAAAATTTGTAAATAACAATTTAAATATTACGTTACTGTTTATACACAGCAAACAAATAAGAAAAAAGGAAACTATGTTCCAGATGGTTATATGACGACGATATGGCAGAGGCAGTAGTACTGAGTTGGTATTTTAAAGACGACGAGGCTTAAACAAATTAAAGTTCTGTGGTAAAATTTTACAGCCATCAAAGGCAAATTTAAGAAAACAACGTGTTTCTGACAGGGCGCCGACCATGGGTGTTGAAACCAGCACAAGGCAAGCCAACAGTTCAACGAAGAGAGACACGCACATCTCGAGAGAAATGTAATTGAGACTGTGGTGGCCAAAAGGGAATTAAACAGCATAGGAAGCACAAGTCTGCAGAAAAGATATGATGCCACAATAAATCGAGCGCTGCAACAACATTAACTACTTTACTTACTCCCATGACCGGTCTTGCAGTACTGTCGTCCACGACTGAAGTAATAGTCTGAAGACCAACAAATAATAATAATGTAGGGGTGTGCGCAGTGGCGGATTTACCAGTAGGCTGAGTAGGCTTGAGCCTAGGGCGGCAGATTTTTGGGGCGGCAAATTTGGGGACCGATTTTTTTTTTTGCTACCTCATAGAAATCAAAAATATTTCTGCATGACGGTTTTCTGTTTTCTGATGTTTTACAAATAGAAGTCTGCAACAAATTTTGCCGATGACTTTCCCCTCTCCCTTGTCATTGTACGTTCCGTGAATCCGTGTAGCAAACTTCCATATTCCAGAGTAAAACAGCTAGTTCGCTAGTCAGTAAATGCGAATTTTAATGGACAAGGCCTCGGTTGGCACTACACGCCCAAGACAACTATGGTCCCGGGAAAAATGTGACTACCCAAGGTCAGAAGGGCCCCTCCGCCCTCCCTCCGCCGCTATCCCTTCCGCCAGACTGTCCCCTCCCTTCTCCTAGTCCGCCTCAAGGGTCGAACCGCGTCATGTCGCGGGTGGGGCGGCAATTAGAGCTGTTACCTCGGGAGTCGGGACCACAGTTGTCTTACGCGTGTATTGCATAACGAATTGATATTTCTACGTAGGTGTGTCGTGTGGACTGTTATTTTTCGAAGTGTTTCGTGAATTGTATCATTGTATGAATATTTTCACAGCACCGGTAAGTAAAAACTTTTTATAATCATAATACATTATAATAAAGCATCTGTAACGATAACGAATAAATTTATTGAAAAAGCCCTGCAATAATATTTTTCATTTTGAAGCTTGGAACATGGTCACGTTAAATTTAGAACATTTTCATATTAACTATAAATAGTATTCTAAAAGATTGCTCATGGTTATCTTGTCATTTTGTCTTTTTCAATGAAGCAAACATCAAAAAATAGAAATAATAATTCACAATAAACAATTCATCGGAAACCATGCAAAGAAATTTTAATTTTTTCGTGATAGCATTAAAAAAATACGTTTTTACGTTAACTATTTATTATGTGAATTCTGAATGAAGGATAGGGGTGAGCAGGGTAACGTGGCCATCCTAAGATAAAACGATACATAAATTGTATATTGTAATTAAAATCAAAATATAAAATAACCCTTCAATAATATAGTTTTCGTACAATCAAAACACCATTAAAATGTAAATATTGGAGCGACTCATGTTTGTTTTTTGTTTGCCCGTCGCACTAATCGGGTAAATGATATGACATTTTTTTTTTCATTTTTCTTTTATCTTAAGGAAACTAAATCACGGGATACCATTTCCGGCCACCTGCACTTGTTTGTGAAATATGAGCCGTCCTTGAGATACTGCCACCTTATCTGCCAAGCCTCTCCTGCTGGCAAATTTTTGTGTAAGGTCGTTCCCCACACGAAAACAACACACACATTGCAAAACACGTTAGAAATTTACAGTGTAGATTAAAAAAAAAATGTAAAATGTTCAATAGTTTGTTTTATTATTTAGTAATACATAAATAGAGCTAAGTATATACAGTTCGGGCAAAGTGAACATGCGGTGGTGGCTGGCCACTTTGCCCTCTGAGACGCCATTACAAAAAAACTAGCAAAAAAAAAAGACATCTTCTACAGTTATTAATATGTGGTATTAAAGTTTAAAACATGCTAATTTGGATAGGCTATATTAAATAATTATGGCATTACTGTGTATTTAATAATGATCAACAGTAATTATTACTTACCTTACATGTTACATCAGAAATAGTAAAACCAGTAAAACCTTAATAAAACAAATAACTTTCACTGCAAACAGACCGGGTGCTCTCAGAACACTAATGGCGTCTCTTACAAATGTTTCACATCCTCGCTACCAAACTTCATCACTCTCCAGCTGAGTAACAGCCAATGGCCACTTTGCTCGCTCTGGCTACGTTACCCTGCCCTCCCCTATCGCTGCTTGTGTACGAAAAATAAACTTGTTAATTTAATCCTTTCCATTTCAGTTCCTGAAGAAAAAATTGTGAAAATGAGTGATGGGAGAAAGCGACTTAGTGGAGCGGAGTACAAAAAGAAGGCCAAAATAAAAAAAGAAGAACAAGAGCAAATTATACGAAAAACCACAAAAATTGACAGTTTTTTTAAAAATGAAAATTGGGTCGAAAAAACGGGAACTTCAACAATGCAATCTGGAAAGGATGAAACGGACTTTAATTCTGCTGCCCAACTGTCATCTGTTGAACTATCGACTAAAGAAAAAACTGATGATTATGTTCTTGACGACGAGTGCTCCAAAATTGAAGATGCCTCTCAGACCGAATCGTTAAATGATGACCAAAAGCAAACAACTGTAGATCAAAACAAAGATCCAGCTTTATGGGAAATTAACGATACTTTAAGGGAAATTATTGCAAGATGCGGCTTTTATCAAAACAAGTCTTCTGACTTCTCTAAAAGTGGAAAACTATATGCTGATCAACGTCGTTTCTTGCCAGTGAGTATCTTTCAAAGAAAAATGAAAAACAATGAAGTGAAGGACCGAAATTGGCTGGTTTACTCTGAAAGTAAGAGTTCCGTATATTGCGGACCATGTTTAGCATTCGGTCCATTGGAGAATAAAACTCAGTTCGAGAACAAAGGATTTAATGACTGGAAAAATGCAGAACACCGAGTAGCTCAGCATGAAAACTCTGCGCGTCATATATCCAGTATCCTTAGTCTGAAAGCTAGAAGTGCGATTGATGGTCGAATCGACAATTTACTGCATTTGCAAATTGATGAAGAAATTACTTATTGGAGAAATGTTCTGAAAAGGGTTGTTGCTGTAGTGAAGCGGCTGTGTTCAAGAGGTCTCGCTTTTAGAGGAAAAAGTGAAAAGTTCGGTGATCCACACAACGGAAATTATTTTATGATTCTGGAACTGTTAGCTGAGTTTGATCCTTTCTTAGCCAGTCATATTGAACGATTTGGGAATCAAGGATCCGGAAGTACCAGTTACTTATCGAAGACCGTTTGTGATGAATTTATACTTTTGATGTGCCATAAAGTCTTGAAGCAAATTGGAGACGAGATAAGAAGGGAGAAATACTTTTCCTTAATCATCGATTCAACACCGGATATAGCACATGTGGACCAGCTCACCTTCGTGATTCGGTATGTTTTAGAAACAGGAGAACCCTGTGAAAGATTCCTCAAGTTTTTGCCCTCAGTGGGACATAAAGCTGAAGAAATGTTTGCTGCCATTACTTCGGAACTAAAAACCTTGGGTTTGAACATTGAAGACTGCCGTGGACAATCGTATGACAATGCCGCAAATATGTCTGGCATATACAATGGCTTACAGGCTAAAATTCAAAGTCAAGCACCGTTTGCTTTTTTCGTTCCTTGCTCTGCCCATTCTTTAAATTTAGTGGCAACTGCGACTGCTGAATCTTGCACAGAAGCTTGTCGATTCTTCATGTTGCTCCAAGAAATATACGTTTTTTTTTCAAGTTCAACACAACGCTGGAAGATATTGATGACTGAAGTCGGAGAAGGCAAAACAGTCAAGAGAGTAAACCTCACACGTTGGTCAGCTAGAGAGGATGCATGCAGAAGTTTGAGAGATTCGTGGCACGAAGTCATTAAAGCTTTGGAAACAATCAGGAATGACTGCACCGAAAAGCCTGTCACAAGAAATGAAGCAATGGGAATTCTTTCAAAATTAAAAAAACTGGAAACAGCGTTAATGGTTGTTGTGTGGAATGTTTTTTTGGAAAGAATAAACAAAGTAAATGTTCAAATCCAGGCTTCTACCGTAGATTTGATTACTGTAGCCGATCTTTATGAATCTCTTCGCAAGTTTTTCGTAGAGCAACGAGAAAACTTCAAGTATTTCGAAGAAATGGCAATGGAATTAAGTGCGTTGAAGCAGTACACAAAAGACTTGGGAAAAAGACAACTGAAAAGAAAAAAATTTGCTGATGAAACACCCGATGAAGAAATGAGTATGACAGCGAGTGATACTAGCGATACTTTCAGGGTTAATACATTTCTCGTCATCATTGATAGACTCGTATCCGAATTAGAAAAAAGGAAGAAGGCATACGACAATTTCAATGAAAAATTTTCATTTCTGACCAAAATGAGCGAGTTATCATTATCAACCCTTACGAAAAAGGCTCTGTCCTTAGAAAAAATGTATCCTAATGATTTAGAGACTGAGTTGGTTCAAGAATGCATACATTTTCAAAGCCACATATCTTCGCAAAGCATTCTGGTAAAACCAGATTTTACATCATTACAGAGTCTGTCTTCGTTTCTGCGAAAACAAAGTTTGCAGAACGTTTATCCGAACTTGGACATAGCCCTTCGTATGGCCTTATGTACACCAGCGACAAATTGTTCGGGTGAGAGAAGTTTTTCTTGTCTAAAAAGGGTAAAAAATTATCTGAGATCGACCTTGAGCCAAGAAAAATTAAACGCTTTAGCACTTTTGTGCATAGAGTCGGAATTAATGAACAATATTACTTACGACGATATAATCGATGATTTTGCCAACAAAAAATCGCGCAAAAAGGGATTGTAACGAACTTAATCTAGGACATGAAAATTGTAGAGGCAAGGGCGGCAAAAACTTTGCAGCCTATACCTGGAAAATTTGTAAATCCACCACTGGGTGTGCGGTGCGCCAGTTAAAAAAAGGCCTAACGACGTATAACATCGCGAACACAAAATAGTTCCCTGTAAATCTGTGATGCGGTAAAGTTGTTAAAAGGGGGGGGGGGAGGGGAATAGGAAAACACGATACGCTAATCCGAGAATTTTTGTTGATAACCTATGCATAAAACAAGGCATCAAGGAACCAAGGATTGTTTTAAAAAATTATGCCGATTTTTCCTTTACACGATTTTTTTATCCTAAATATATTCAGAAAATCGTTCTTGGGTGATAGGTTTGTACTACGTGACAAGAATTAAGCCCAGGGAAATACGAACATGGAACTGATAGCAAAAAAATAACCACAAAAAATATAATGTATTTAGGATATTGTTCTCAAATTTACATTAACATAATACTACAAAAAAGTGATATTTCACTTGCATTTAAAACTACGCATACATAAAAAAACTCGGTGTTTATTAAAAAAAGGTTCCGTTTTAACGCAAGAGGCATAAAAATTATCCCACGAATGTAAATGTAACCCATGCTAAAGAAGAATTGAATGATGTAACAGAACTTTACCACAATATCATTTTGACACTAACAAAGCTTTATTAGCAACAATTATTTGATGCGAGGTAATGCAGTACAAAGACACTGGAAAAAAACATATGTGAATGTTTGGATGTTTGTACTTTTGACATTCAGGCTTACCTTTAAGGTGGCACCTGGCTGTGTCGCCAGACGGCATGCTGAACTCAGGGTTCTAAGGCACCCTGCACACACCGTTCAAGATTTGTTGAAGGTGCCTGATTACAAATAGATTTTAAGAGCCAATGCACTTGTATATAAAAGTTTCGTTTCATGGATTCATCTATAACGTGTACTTTTGGACAGTGGAAAAGCCTAAAAGGCGTGTTTTCACAAATGTTTTTAGGTATGAAAAATTCAACACACACTATTTGTAAGTGGTATATAAGCTTTAATATTCCTGCATGAAATGTACGTCTCATAGAGGCGGTTACTGACGAGAAAACTGCGCGCCAGTTCAGTGCCTGGCGCGTAGAGGCGAGGAGGCGTGTGGTGCGCGAGCCGATGTCGCCCTTAGCGACCGGCCAGAGGCGGCCGCCTTAATACTGAACGTTTTTGGAGAACATTTGAAACAAAAGCGACACATAATACTAGATTAACATAAAGGCCTACGCTATAATTCAGAATGGCAGAAAGTTATAGAATCCAATAAGGCGGATGTGATGTCATAATTCAGAATGGCGGATCCGAAATGGCCGCCGGGGTCAAGTTCAAGGTAAAAGTTTAAAGTAATCCAAGATGGACGCCGTGACGTCAGAGTTCGGTCAAACATTGGCCTGCTACACGCTCCACAGCCTAAAGCCTGTCCCAGAATTTCCTCTTTCCTACTATTCGCGAGTTTTTGTAATTGCTATCACTTGCGCGCCTTTTGCGCGTTTGTGACCCACCTTAAACTACCTTATTAACATCACAGACTACCAAGTATGATCAATTCATAAATTAATCCAAACCTCGGAGGAAAGAAGTATGGTGTGGACGAGTGCTGCAATATTTGTCATGTTAATAATTAATGTTAAAATGAGACCTATATCCCAACACTATTTTATATCTGTATAGAAAACAATTTTTGTTGCCAGCTCCCTGGCATGATAAACTTTAAAAACTTTTCAAATAATTTTTTGTTCGTTGCATCTTTGTTAAAGATTAGTATTATTTTAATTGTTTTTGTTAGATTTGTACAATTATTTTCCTGTTAATAATTTATTTAAATATTTTGATTTTTGATATATTATGAGTTTAATTTGAAAAGAGACTTTAAATCAGTTCTTAAGGACTTTTAAAAAAGTTCGATATGAAAGCTGAACTTTATTAAGATTAATTGTTAACGTAACTGGGGTGTCGCGTGTGTAGGCAGGTGCGTGCAAAAATGGCGTTGTGCGCGAGGGAAACTTGTCTCGTGTGCAAGACTGGCACATCGGGCCGGGGACTGGAGAGTTGCGTGCAAGAAAGTCTCATCAGGTGTGAGCAGCGAGCCAGATTGCGCTTGCGTAATGTACAAAAATTTTAATCCTTACAATTAAAAATAAATATCTAAAGACTAAACATTGACGTGGCTATAAATGTAAATGTTATCCAGAAAAAAAAATGCATCACTTGTAATGAAGTACACATTAAGGTGCATATTCGTGAACAGCGGTGAAAAATAAAAAAACTACAATACTCGTCGCGATTAAATGATTAATAGTAAAAAAAAAAGCCTATACAAACTGCCATGTCATGAGAAGTATTTCTATTGAATGCCAACACGTACTACAAAAAGTGACAAAAAGCAATTGTATGAACCACTAAAGGTGTGGTAGTTGTATCGGTCCATAATAATTCCAGACCCAGCCACGCGCCAAAATTGTAGGTGCGCTTCAGACAACCAACAGAATATCGATTAAAAAAAACTGCAATGTGCATCTGAAAATACAAACTTGTATATCCACGTTAAATTTGATTTTATTGTGAGTTTGTGTGTGTAATCATTTAATGTTTAATTCGAAATGTAAAGCATAGCATTTTTTTTTAAATTTAGTTACACTTGCAAAATTTATTTGTTTATTTAAATCACAGTACACGGTACATAGCACAAAAAAAACAGGTAATCAAGCTCATTAATATCGGTAACATTGATGAAGCACCAACATCAATGAAATTGAATCGATATCTTCAGGATAAAAATGTTGATAATGGTAATGAATTTATCAATGACAATAAAGTTAATATCTGTAATGCGATACTTGCAACGTCTTCATGGGATACGAGGTCATAAAAAAATGTTTGTAAATAAATACACAGTATCACATCACACAACTTGAGTGAAAAATTGCTAAACCTTAACAAAAATATTTATAGTTTATTCGCACATGGTCTCAGTGGTCTAGGAGATTTAAAAGTAGCAATTTAAATAAATGTTCTCATAAACAAAGCTAGCCGAAATCTGGAAATTGAAACTAATGCAATAATTTTCTATTTATTATATGAAATATTTATTCTGGTATTAAATTTGTGGATTGTCATTTGGCTAAAATTAAACGATTGGTATTTTATATTAGTGTATTGGGGTAATGTGGTGACTTATTCTATGGACACGAGTAATTTATTTATTTTTTGTTTTATAAATATGCTTATCACTGACTCACTGACTGACTCACCGTATGCTCTGTAACGCTTAATGAATTCTGTTTTCACGCGCTTACAGTGTAAAATTTTCATTTATCTTTGCTATCGTGTTCCTTCTGGCATTTATTCCGAGTCCGTGGCGCAAAGGTAATATATTGAATAATGTTTTAAATTTTAAAATTGTTTGAATATTTCTAAATTTCAGGGAAAGACTTCGTGACTTGCATGAGGGCATAGCGTTATGTTTTGACGAGACCGATAGCTACAGCATTTATCAGTGACACAGCAGTGAGCCGTGGGTTAGTTTGCCACGCTTTGGCCACTGACGAGTCTCAGTGTTAAATGTAGTATATTTCTTGCATAAAAAAAAACAATCAAGCCAGAATATATAATTAACAATGATGCCTACATCTTGGTGATGCCTAAATCATCGGTTAGTTAAGTATCTTAAATATACGACCAAAATTTGCAAGTCAAGTGAAAGTGTAATATAAATCGAATTCACAACAGGAAGATTATTGAATAATGACCAGAGACTATTAACCACGCAATGTAGTTTTTCAAGAGGTTCTTCATTAAAAACAATTTTACGGCAAATTTTTTAAATAATTTAATATACATCAGATATAAGTATCATTTGCTCAATATTTATAGAAATTGAATTATCAATAAATATATCGTGTAGGCCTATATTAAAGTAAAGTGTTTGTTAAAGTAATTATTTTTCAAAAGCGGCTTAGGCGCCTTACAAATAAGTAATATCTCCATAATAAACTTTAGTAACACACACACGCACACATGTTGTGTACCATTCTTATTGATGATTCACTAATGAAAAGTTGTGGGCACACAAAATTTTAAATTGATGTATTTTTTACGTATTTATCTATTGTTTTATTTAAAAGGCAATTTTGAACCTTTTTTTCCTTATGTATTTGTAAATACTTATGTATAAACATCTAAAACTAACATACAAAAAAAATTGGTTGTCTGTCAAGTCGGTTAACGGACGAAAGTTTAACGTGACAACGTCATAACCAAACATTTATGAAATTATTGATCCAGAAGAAAATTAAATATCATATTCGGCCTGAGACTGAGCCGTAATAGGTTTTTGCAACCAAACCATTTAGGCATTAAACATATTATATTCTTTGGGGAATAATTTTTTTTTTAATTGTTCTATCTTTTGTATGATAAAATCTACACCTGCATAATTTTATGAATAAAATTGAATCATTTTTATTGAATTATCACTATTTTGTATGGATACAAAGAAGGAGTGAAATGAAATCTACAGTTTAATTGATAAATTTACTTTTATTTGCATTCATTAAATCAAATATATTTACTAAAAATATTAAATATTAAAAATTAAAGAGATGTTTTACTTTATGTTAAAGAAATTTTACTAGGAAATTTCGGGTGTAAAACTGTAAGAAGAATCGTTAATTTACACGGGAACTGTGTATTTTTACAGCAATGTTGAGTTTTTAGGATGTGGCCTATATTACACTTAATAGTAGTAATTTTTCACAGTAAATGTGAGTTTTTTTTTTGAATTATAGGCAAAAATTTAAAAAAAAATCCCAATATTACGTAATGTGTCTACTTACATAAATTGTTTATGCTGTACAGTGTTGCCTCTTTTATACCGTTTGGCATTTGCGTTAAAATAACGTTCTCGTTAGATAATCCGACTAGATCGCTGATCCGGCATGTCCGAGGTCCTGAAAGTGCCGGATTAAGGACCTCTCTCTGCACGCAGACGTTTCTCAAGTAACTCCCACGGATCTGGACGCCACGAGATCGACCCCCCAGCATCGTGAATCACGCGCGCACGCCAAGAAGCGACCCTCATTAATGTCCTTTATTTCAACCGGATACGCGTTGCCGAGACGAAATAATAGGTCGTAAATTTGCAATTCGCCGCGGCGGAATTTATGCGCCGGTTGCCCCCCTGGGGGGGTGGGGGGTGGGAGGTGGACGGGTGAGGGGGCGTAAATAATAATACTCCGGTATACGCCCCGCGCGAGAGCGCATGCCGTGTACCGACACGTCTCTCTCTCTCTCTGTCTTCCTTCGTCTTCCCCTCTGTGCCTGTCTTTCCGTCGGGGCTCAGGGGCGATCGCGTTCCACCATCGCCTCTGTCGTGGCTTCTCCGATACCTCGCGACGCGCGCGACACCCGCTCTCGTGGCCTAGGACACGTATGTAGGTAGTAAGTAGGAGGAGCGCAGGCGTTCTAACACGTTCCTACGGCACGCGCGATAATTATGACGTGGCTTACCGTAACTACGGTGCGAGTGGGACGAAATTTCGGTACGCCAAAGAGGATCGGCCGTAAATGTGTGCAAGGGAAACAAATTTTGATACGCTGAGTGGGGTGAGGTGAAAATTTATGTTTGAATTGGGGGGGGGGGGGGGGCACATTTGAAGGGCAGAATTATGGTAGTTGTGTGTTCACATTAAAAGGGTGTAAAAAATGGGATGTTACTGTTGCTCATGCCCACAAGACATTAAACAGTAATTTAGCATTAGACTTCACAAATATGTGCATGATCAAGTCGATGTCGTGACTTCATTGGTCACCGCCGCATGTCACCTCTCTGGTTCGCATGTGATTCCTTCAGATGTTTTAAAAATAATTTGTCATTGGTTTCTAGTCATTCACGGAATGTCCAGTAACTAGAGTCACGATTATTTTTGAGATTCATTTCCAGGCTACACTCAACTAACCTTAATATAGTCAAACCTTTTTTTTAAAGTGTCCATTAATCGATAATATGATCATACGTTTTGTCGGGATACATTTGGTTGGTAAATAGGCCTAACGCAAAAATTCGCGAGTTATACTTATGATATATAGGATAGCCTCCACAACCCTGTGCTTACTCGGTTTATTTAAGGCGCATGCCTACTGTGAGCATACAAAACAGTGCAATGGATTTTCTTGCAGATGTCCACCAATTACAAGGAAATAATTGCTAGCGGGAGCATACCTTATTGGAGTTTAATGAATGATCTGATTATTTAGCGAAAAACACACGTTCATAACATTTTCTTTAAATTGGGGTTATTTAGACATCTTTTGTGGTGATGAAATTCTAATGTACAGGAACGAAAAAATTTTTGCTATAGAAGCAACCTGAATGCTCACTAGACTGCAACAAGGTGTGTTCGCGCAGGTAGTTTCTTCCCTGTAATTGGTGGCCGTCTGCAAGGGAAACCATTGCCTTATTTGTCGGAACTATTCAGGATGCATTTGCTTCCGCATATAATTGCTGTGATTGGTGTGCTGAGAGTATGCATTGTCATTGAAAGAAAATTACTTGATCGTGAAACACAGACGTTGCTACAGTGATTTAACTCTCAGCTATTCCCGAAATCCTTTAACGAATACTACTTGCTCCTACTAATGAAGGATCAAAAAAATATATCTTAAATTAGTTTAAATATACATGTTAACTTATGTTCGTATGGTTGTATTAACATGAAAGAAAAATCGTCTTTCCTATTTTCTCGGTATCCTTGATGCTTCTCCACCAAGCGAACTTGTCACGTATTTTTCATCATGCTACGGGATATAAACTATCCCCCTTTTACGTACTGCACCTCCCTCGGTGTAATCACTCTGACCTGGTATATCAGCGCAGTTTTCCCTCCATACCCTATAAACCCCTCCCCCCTTTTTTCTACCAGAAAAGCTAAAAATATGTACCCTGGAGAACACCAAGTCCCAAATTTGTATCTTTTCAGGAGGGGAAGTTTTCTGTTTGATTCATTTGTTTCAACTTTATTTATTTTCAGGTTTCTGCTCTAGTACAAAGTTTTTTTTTTTGCGAATGAAACAGAAATATTCACGTGAAATTACACATATTTGTGAATTTCTACATTTCCATGAAAAATAACTGTATCACTACAAAATAGAGTCCGCAGTAACACTGGGTTCGGATTCTTGCCTGGGCATTTATGCTTTGTGCTGTCCCAGTACCTCCAATGGTTAAAGTTATTTGTAAACCTTTCCTTGAATAGCTTTTCAGTATTAACTTAACCCAAAATAAGCATGATATAAAAAAATGAAAACCAAACTGTGGAATGTTAGAATATCTTTTCCATGGTTTAGAAAAATAATGCTTGAATGAAACATCGATTATAAATATAAAATTATAGACTAATTTTAGTACGAAATACACGGTATTTACTCGATAAACGTATTTCATATATGCAAAAATAATCATAGCCAAGTGTTGTACAAAATATATAATATCTTTCTTGTAGGGTTACAAACTATTTCTTTGCAACTGGTTTCCAATGGAATCTTTTGTAGTAGTACAGAAAATGTTTTTCTGTGTAGTAGGAGTTGCTTTATGAAACTTAAACACATTATTCTTAAAATTGTTTTTTTTACACAAAAGTAATATTCTCAATATAATAAATATTTCAATGATATTGTTAAACCTATTTGGGGAATATGTAGTTTCGTAAGCCATTTTGTGTAAAAAATTATCTTCAGACATAATGACACGTGTGATCCATTCGAATACATAGAGCGAAAGTGTACATAACTGACATAATACCAATTATATTTCGTAAAAATGGACATGTTCTTTATCCGAGGTACAGAAATAAGAAAGTAAACTGAAAGTTGGGTCCTACAAAAGCAGACCGAAAGTCATCTGACCGCAATGTCGGAGACATGACTGTCCATCAAATGACTTTCGGCAAAATGACTGTCGATCAAACGACTTTCGGCAAAATTACTGTCTGTTTACTGCATTTCGGTCAAACGACTTGTGGGTCTATTTGCGTAGCCCTTTTCCAACCTGACATAAATTTCACAATTGCGAGTATATCACTCAAAACTCTCAGAGAACCGGACGAGCGATGTCAGAATTTTGTTTATTTAAAGAAAGACCCTTGAATATTAAATTTCAAATAAAATTCCATAGGAACAAAGACAATTATTAACAAAAATATTATTGACATGTAACAAAAGCTTAGTTATTTTGGCCAATGTACCTAAATAAGCAACTAAGAAAAACATTTTAGAATTTTTTTAAATTGTTTAACATCTTAGCTCTTCGTAAACGGCATTTGGTGGGAGTAATTTCCTGGACGCGACGGAAGTCAAGGAACAGAAATGTGTAACAACCACGTGCTACTTGTGGCGGATGGCGGAAACCAAAGTTCACAAAGACAAAGGGAAACTTAATGGTATTAATGTTTAATGAATTTTAATAAGAAGAACAGTTTTCTAATAAAATTCCTTGTCAAAAATCAGCCGGGTTTTAGTATTTTTTCAAGTCACTTTTTCTTTTATTGGAGCCGTTTCTCTATATAGTTTAAAATGTTGTTGCTTCGGCAGCGAATTCTGGCAGCGGGTGTAGAAACTATGTGTGATTCGCTCCAAGAAATGTAGTTGAAAACAATTTGTATATATTTATCACGCTCGGAATTTTTTTTTAGATAGTTCTACATTTAAATTGCGTGTCCGAATTTCGTATTTTAAGGGTATTTGAAACATGATAACACATGAATTTACTAGTTACCGTGGTTAGGTGTTTCAAATCTCTGGCAAGTACTGAAAGATTAGCTCACATTTATTTTTTTTAGTTTATAAATGTGTCTAATATAGTTTACTACCATAATATTTATGAGATTTTTCATAAATTTATCTGGTGGTCACTAACCAACCCCCTTTAATATTTAAAACAGAAGAGAAGCCTAGTCTCTACTTAGACAGAAAATCTGTGGATTATGTTGTTATAGGTAGAGACACCTGTATTTCGCGAATACATTTCGTGTCAAGGTATTTCACAAAATACTGTAGCTTTTCTCCTGTGGTTATTGGCTGAGGTTGGTGAGAGGTGTCGTCCCGCTCTTGACGGGGCCAATGAGAATGTGGTCACCGTACTGCTGCACCCTCACAATTTGCCACGACTAGAGACCTGCAAAATTCGCGGATTCATTCGGTGATAGGCTAGAATTCAAACACATATACCTATTAGATAATTTTTCTATTGGCTTACTGTTCATCTGGACGAATCTCAACCAGTTATAAACCCTCAACCAAAGAAGGATCGAATCACAGACAAACCAGCTGAGACGACTTACAAGTCGGCAGCCAATGAACTTGCGTTATTTGCCAGAGTGTACAGGGGTATGTGCAGTCTATCCTGAAGGCCATCGAAACCGCGAATTTTGCAGGTCTATAGCCATGACTCTTAGAAAAAGCTACAGTGTTTTGTGAAATACCTTGACATGAAATGAAATCGCGAAATACATGTGTCCCTAGTTATAGGCCTATCCATCGAGGGTAATGTCGTCACATGTATTTTTAGTGCTGTGCCAAAGTCGTTTTGTGATATGCCCGTAAAGCCATAAATTATTCAGGTGAAAGGTGGGGTACACACAGCTATGCGCTTTTTTTCCATGGGAACTCATTGGTACTTCGTGCAAACAAATACGCCCGGGGTATTTATTTTTAAGATTTATTTACGGCTGCTAATGGAAAGAAACAATTACCATTTGCCGAATACAATTCTCTTTCCCCTTCCTACCTCCACCATTCTACACAACACCGAAACAAATGCGCAAAAATTACAACCGCCATTTTTTTTCCCCTCTCTCCACGCAGGAATATGCCGCTCTCCACCCGCCACGGGTCGTAACTCAGGAAATGTTAATATCGCATTCCGGTTCGCGTGGTCGTGCGGGGTTCGCGTCCGTGCGCGTTCGCCGGCCGCCCGAAGCCACGCGATAATTCGCGCGACTGCGCGTGCGCACATGCGCGCGCCTGGCGGTCGTTCTCTGAAGCTGGCGTTTTGTTTTGCTCGCAAGCCGGCCGCGGGAGAGGGCAGGGAAAACAAATGAGGCTGGTCGCCAGAGGGTCTTAAACAAATGAACTCTTGAATAAACGTTAACGTGAATATAAACACACTAAAAAAAAAACAGAGGGATTCCTTCAGTACTCACCATGGATGTGTAACATCTAACCTCGGTAATAAGAAAATTCATGCGTTCTCATGTTGAAAAAATAATAAACTCGTAATAAGAAATTTAACGCTTCCTCACCCGGCACTATAGTTCGCTGTCGGAACATCTACGTCGACCATCGAATCATTCCAGTTGCAGACCGAAATTCCAAACCACAAAATGAAAAACAGCTCCGATACAAGCGAAAAATACTTGACCGCAGAATTTGGACCTGATTTTTGACAATGAATTTTTCATTAATATACTGCCCATCTTATTGAAATTCATTAAACAGCTGATACTATAAGTTTTCCCTTTGGCTACGCGATGGCACAGATGGCAGCACTGCGTTTACACACTTCCGTTCGATTCACGGGAATAACTCCCCACCAAATGCCGTGTACCGCGAGCTGAGATGTTGCGCATGGAAAACATGTGGGTATGTGGCCGCCACGTTCTTCAGTGGAAACACGCCATCACCTCCCCCGCCCCCTTATCACTGCACGTTTCGTGGCCCTTCGTTACGCTCTGATGACGTCATAGACTCCACTTACACCACCGGCTCTAAAGAAGTCTTCACTTCAAAAATTATTTTCGGCCACCACACAAACATAGTTTGTGAATACACCCATATCAAATTACATCAACTGTATAAAACATTTTTTTGGTGGCAAAGTTATGATATTGAAACGGCTTCTCAGCAGAGGCCCGCAGAACACACGTAATCCTGAGGTATACCAGGGTAGGCTTCACACACGTGTAGGTATGTAAACAAGCCAATGGCTTTCGTTCATTGGCTGTTGCTACATTCCGTCTTCAGTCAGGATAGCGTATGGTTGGGTCATGTGTAGAGACCGGAAAAATTCGCGGATTCATTCGGCGATAGGCTAGAAGTCAAATACATATACCTTTTAGATGATTTTGCTATTGGCTTACTGTTCATCTGTACGAATCTCAACCAATTATAAACCCTCAACCAAAGAAGGATTGAATCACAGACAAACTAGCTGAGACGACACACAAGTCAGCAGCCAATGAACTGGCGTTATTTTCCCAAGTGTACAGGAGGATGTGCAGTCTAACCTGAAGGCTATTGAAACCGCGAATTTTTCCAGTCCCTAGTCATGTGGATTTTCAGTTTTTTTTCTTCTCCTTATTAGATTCTTGTATTTCAGGGCGCTTCAGACCCACGGTAAGGGGTAGGAATTATTCGCGAAAAAATATTCTGTGCGCTCATTAGACTCCAATAAGATATGTTCGCGACAGCCGTCCCTTCCTTGCGATTGGCTCCCGTCTGCAAGAGAAAACATTAAATTTTCATTTTCGGATCACTCAGGACAGAGTTGTTATGATTCGTCTACCCAAAGTGGACACTTACATACTTCAAAGAAAATTAACCAACCAACAAACACAGGCAATGCTAGAATGTATTAACACACATTAAGTCTCGAAATATTTTTTTGCGAAAATTACTTGGTCCTTACCAATGACAATGACCCAATGATAATATTATTTTCACATATGTTCTTGTCGCAACTGTCTCGTTGTTGTCAAGCCTATGTTATTGTCTGTGTTGAGATATTTGTCTGACGAATTCCTTCTACGGAATTCACTGTGTGCTGTCCATGCATTTTTCTTTTGACATCAGCTGATTTTTGCTTGATTTCTGTGTGTTTATGTAAATCATCTCTTTGGCCGGTCTTAAGGTTTACCTGTGGCATACATGTGTAAATCAACAATGATGCCTGTAAAACAAGTATAAAACCATCTATTTCATTTTAAAAAAATCTTCTGAAGAACGCCGTTCATGTGCGTTTTCACTGATGAGTGAAAAGACTTAATATTCCGTTAAGGCCGGGAAAAAGTTTTGTCCTTGACCGAACTGAAGTTAAAAACAGGAATATTTTTTTTTCCCGCTGGAACTGAGCCTTCTTGTACAAATGTGACACAAATAATTTTTTTTTTTTCAGTGGTTTGCGTGATAGTACAAAAACAGCACAGAAAAAACTACAGTTCCACGCGCACAGCACAGAAGTCGAAGCTGCATTCGCGCAAAAAATAATCAGTTCGATGTTTCAATTACTTCTTTCGAAATTTGTAGTTTTTCAAATGTTTAAATTTTTCCAGCTATTATTTACAGAAGCATTTAACATTTCACAGTCTGGTTTTCAACGTTAAGAAATAATAAACCACAAAGATCATTCAATTTAGTTTCACTGTAATTTTGTAATGCACTTGTCAGTTGGTTATTCTATGTCTCTGACGTAGTGTTTGCCTAGTGGCTGCAAACAGAAATCGGCGCACAGCACACAGAAAAGTTATAAGTACGACAACTTCCTGTGCGCCGTTGCGTGTTCTGTTTTGCTGTGCGTGTGCTATTTTTCCGATGTGGCTATTGGTTTGTGCGTAGTTCATTCAACTTCCGCGCGTCTGTGCTGCGCGCATTGCTGTTGCGAATGTTAGCCCGGCCTTAATGGATCACGCGATCTTCTATGGGGTTCCTTCTTTTCGGTACTTCATCCTTCTCTCTCTCGCTCTCTCCTCTCTTTCTATACAGTTTGCGCGATTACTTGCGCGCGCGGGTACCAGCTTCCAAGTCCCATCCTTGTCACGCCTGCGGGGTGTGATACGTATTTTATTCTCTCTCTTCCTCTCTTCCCAAGAAACGACGAGATAGGCGGCGAGAAAGGAGCAAATTGTATTAAAAAAATAATATCCTAAAGTAAGCATCGTAATTCATTCCTCATATTTAGAGTCCGGAAAAATTCGCGGGTTCAATGACCTCCAGGATAGACTCCAATATCCTCTACACACTCGGGCAAATGCCAACTGTTCATTGGCTGCTGACTTGTGAGTCGTCTCAACTGGGTGGCCTGTGATTCGACACTTCAATGAGTGAGGGTCGCTAATGTCCCTCAGTCCTCTATATTAACAGTGGACCAATGGCAGAAGCAGCACTAAGGTATAATTATTTGAATTTTAGCATAACACGAAATGAACCCGCTAATTTTTCAGGTCTCTACTCATATTCTTATCCCGAAAACCGTACAGTACAAGATAACAATATACTACGAGCCTGACGGTACATTTCATACAATTACAAATCCCCCTCCCCTCCACGAAAAAAAAAATACAATTGCCATACCGTGTTAGTGAAAATCCATTTACTGAACATTCCTGGGAATCCTACGATGTACATTCTGTATTGCACAGACCCGAATACTCACGTTGGTAAGCCTTCTTTCCACAGACGAGAGAGCCAAACCCGAAGATCCCCGAAGTTCATGCTCACTTTTTTGTTTACATTTTTACAGTATCTTTAATGTAGCTATCCTAACCAAATCAACCATCCACATTGTTTTGAAGTATTTATAATGTAGCTAACCTAACCTAGTTGACCATTAGTTATCATGAATTGTATATTTATTCATTTACAATGAACAAAAAAAAAACCGAAGATGCACGATCGGGCGTTTGGCTCTCTCGTCTGTTGAAAGAAGGCTTGCCAACGTGAGTATTTGGGTCTGTGCAATACAGAATGTACATCGTAGGCTTCCCAATATTCCTACGACTTGTAATCCATAGATAATACGATGCCCGTAATGCCAGTAACACGTTTGTACGTATACGATAACGGTAAAAAAAAATGGATTCAAAGACTTCGCTCTTGTCAGGAGCGTACGCAGAATTTCATTTCTGGTGCTGGAAACCACTTTTCTAGCAGTTCGCTTTCAAATTCTTTCCTTTAGTTGGTGGAAATGCTAGATATTTATATATACTTTTAAGATTTCAGGGGGGGGGGGGGATATAACCCCTAGGCCCTTTCCCCCTCTTGCGTTCGCTGTTAAATTTATATTAGCCAGTTTTGAAAATATATTTAAAATAAAACTTTAATAGGCGTGAGTTTTAAAATTGTATACTTTCTCCAATGACAGTGATCACAAAGAACTGTGATAAAAAATTTAATCACTATTATTTAAGTGCTACTGCAATGCACAGGGCTATTAGTATTTCCCTAGGAGTTTTTCTCGGTTCCTTCCCCCACACCTCATACAGCTTCGTCTCCTGATTTGTGGGCCCTGCAGCGAGCATAATCCGCGGTGGTGTTTGCCCGTCGTCCCGTCGGGTCCTAAGCCGCCTTAAAGCCGGTCTCTCTCTCTCTCTCTTCCTCTTTTCCCTCTCTGCCTCTCTGCCATTTCCTGATTCTCTCTCTTCCGTGAGCTGTCTCAAGCTTGTTATCGGATCCCTCCGCTACCACCTCTTTCTCAACCTCGTTTACCATTCCTTATTCGCGCGGACGATGGAAGAATTGATGGACAAAATCGTTTTATATTAATATTCGATTTCTAATCGGTTGCACCGTGAAATTCGTATGCAGCTTCCAAAAATCTGAAACACATTTTTTTTTTATATATGGAATGGATGTCTTTGTACATTTTTTGCTTAATTTAAACACTGCTTTAGTTTGTGGCGCACATATTAAAATTTAATTTTCAATTACAGCCATCCCTCAAAATTTAATACTTATGTTTTGTTTCTTGATCACTTAATATTGTTGTAGTATAAATATAAATTTCAGCAGTAGAAAAAAAGAAGGAAAAATAGTGGCTACTTCAAAGTATTTTTGTCATTATAGATCACCAAATATTTTGTTGTACAAAACATTTTGTATTCTCAGCCAAATAATTCCATAATAGCCACGAAATTTCGTTGTCAATTAAAAGCCGCTTAATGGATACCAGAAACTTATTTTTCTATCAACAAAACATAGTTGGTGGAGTCTATACTGATAAAATGATTTTCAAGACGAAAACTTAAAAATTTGAAGAATATTATTTGCTTAGTTATGGGTATGAAAACATTCCTGAAATAATTTTTGTTATTTATTTCAATATTTTAGTTTGACCAGCAAACAATAAAAAAAAAAAATAACCATGCAATACATTATTGCTTGAGGGGAGTAACATCGATTTTCACTTTCAGCAATCGATTCATAAGCTCCGAAGCGAAAAAATATCGAAGTATCGATTTTTAATCGATTTTCCCTCCGCCAGTCCAGAACAGAAAGGGAGTGCGAAGGGAGTCGGCGAGAGCTTTTGTCGGCGATCCAACGTTTCAATTCATAAGGATTACCGAAATAATGAAAGACCCTCTTGCGCGTGAAATATTTAAGCTCGTTCTGGGGCGACTCAAGGAGCCAATGCCGAGCTACAACACACGCGGTTCGCCACATATTTCACAGACGCGTGTCTGCGGTGGTTGGGGGTCGGACGGCAGGCAGCCCGCTGATTTCAGAGCCGGGTGATGAACGACCTAGTTTTTATCTCGTTGGGGGAAAGATTGCTTCAACCGTTTCGCCGCGTTGTGTTCCGCGATAATAACCAACATAAATTTCCTTCTTATCTCGAAGCTATTTATGAAAATAAGCTGCTGTTCTTGGGCACAAAAAAAATTACTTTGTTCTTTACTTCCTTCCCTCCTTTTTGAAGTGAAACATTTGCACAGCCCGTGGAGTAATATCACAATCACGAGGGGTAACTGAAGTGAGTAGGTAACGGATTAAACGTTTGCAACGTATGTAACTAATATTGCTAGATTGCACGGGGAATTTTTTTTTTTAGTTTTTGAATTGAAACATTCTTACAACCGGTTACAGATGGCGGCAACAGCCGCGTATGATCGTATACTTCCTAATACATTTGTAAACGTTTTCATGCTTTTGAATACTTTCGTAACTCGTAATTTCTCAACTCTGATACTGGATCCAGCGTTAGTACCGGGATTTTAGCAATTTGTATCTAGACATTTCCGAGGCAAGGGTGGTGTATCATATTGTAGCTATAAAAAAAACATTAATTCAGTCTTACACTCCACATTTGTAAAACGTGGGCAGACACTAGTACATAAAAGTATATCTTTGAAGAATGACTACGCGTTTTTTTTTAAATATTATAGTAAACTAAAAATGTCATATTCCTCTTATATGTGAAGTTTCACTTCAAACGCGCGTGATGTCCACGCACCCATTTTTTATAAGTGCAACTTCTTTTCAGCGGAAATGGTAAGTAAAGACGATGACTCGTCACAACGTAACTGAAAGTGCAATGCTTAGGAGTGGAGCAGTCGATGCCTGATTAGGGGATGAGGATGGTCAATAAGACTTTTTGCAGATTTTCGGTCGGAATGTTTGTTACAGTTTTGGACATCCAGTGTGAAATTTTACCGTGTACTTAATTTTAGTTTTATTATTCAAGCATGTGTGCGCTGTAATTTTTTTTTTGTAAAATGGAAAAGAAATATTCGTGATAAAATTACAGATATTTGTAACTATGTCCTACATTTACGTGAAAACAACTGTATCACTACTTAATAGTGTTCGCAGTAACACTGGATTCGAATTCTTACTCGGGCATTTGTGCTTTGTGTTGTCCCAGTACCCCCAATAGTTAAAGCAATTTGTGAACATTTCCCCGAATAGCTTCCCAATATTTACTGCGCACATCAATAAGCGTATATAAATAATAAAGTCAAATAGTTTAATATTCGATTATATTTTACATGGTAAATAAAAGGCTTGAATATTTTATAAAATTATGCGCTAATTTCCGTAGAAGTACTCAGATTTATCTCGAAAAAGTATTTCATACATGCAAAAATAACCATAGCCATGTATTTTACAAAGTTACAATAATTTTCTTGTAGTATTTACAAGCTATTTCTTGGCAACTGGTTTCCAAATCAATCTTTAGTAGAGTACAGAAAATTTTCTGAAGTGACACTTCCTTCGGCGGGTTATAACAAATGATGAGAGTGAATTTTCATGATGTGCACCCTGAAAATATTTTTCACAGGATAAAAAAGTCTACATACAAGTAAAAATGAAGTACATATGTGCTTTCAAATCTTATACTTAAGTGATTGATACTGAATACTCGTCGATATAATTAGAAATATTTACATAATGTGATTATTAGTGATATAAATAAAAAGTGAAGTTTATGTTCACGTATGTATAATTTATTTGCATTTTAAATCATTGCATTTTTATTTAATTAATTATAATAAAAACTCAACACATTAATTGTTTATCATTATTAAATTAAAAAATATCTATCTCGATTTGTTTTACTAAATTGAATAATTAATTTTATACACGTGTTTATATCAATCTGTTTATTATTTCAAAAATTTTAATTTGATATTTTTTTTTATCCATCGTATTTATAATATTACTCCAGTCCTTTTTGTATTTTTATTTCAATTATTATTTTTATACAATATTAAATTAAAATTAGTTTTTTTTTTTTACTACGCTAAGTAAGTGTAACGTCTTACGCGCGCACGAAAGCACACACGCCAGTCATTTGTCCCGCGCACGTATTCAACAAGGGGAAGGATCTCCAGAAGTCGCCCGGTAGGTCCTGGGACGAGCCGACCAGCCGACGAGGAGGAACCTCCTCCTCGCGGGGTGTCCTGGCGCGGAGGTCAGGCAGGATAGGGCGGGTCCTGCTCAATTATTCCGAGCAAGGGCTCGCCCCCCTGCGGAGGGGCTGCAACCCCGCGCGGAATACGGGAAGACGGTGGTGTTAAAGGTCCGCGCGCCGGGTGGAGCTGCCCCTTAATGTCATTCAGCGGGCGTGCCGCGGGCATTAGTCGGGTGTCAAAACTCTACGAGGGCCCTGGGAGGTGAGTGTGTGTGTGTGTTTGGGGGGGGGGGGGGGATGGCCGAGAACAAATTTCAGGACGCTCTCTAAAGACACCCGATTTTTCACTGCCCCCCCTTTTCCTCCTCCAACACCTCCTCGAAAAAAGCACTGGAACAAAATTCGAACCTCTGCTGAGGAGGGGATGTGGAATTAAAGTCAACATCGTCTTCATGTTTAATTCAGCCTGCCTGCCCTCGTGTGTCCGGGACCGTTTACGCTGCGGGTCGCGTCTCTCCCGGCCGGTCACGTGACTGATCGAGACGAGTATTTTTTTCCCCCGCGCTTACTACCCGACTCGCAGAGGCTCCAGGGTGAAGCGAAGGAGGGAGGAGGGGGGAAACTCGTTTAAAAATAAAATTAAAAATAAAATCAAGAGTCACGACCCACTAAGCTAGAAACTTCGGTTGAAATATATATATATATATATATATATATATATATATATATATATATATATATATATATAAAAGTTTTCAGGCTCGGTCTCACACAATGTTTTAGTAATTAATTTTATTTTAAGGCTATTTCTAAAAAAAAAAAAATTAATTGTTGTTATTCTGCCACAAATATTTTCAACGTAAATCCACTTAATGTTATAACGGGTAAAGATCATCGAATGCGCATGTTTTTATACACCCGTGATATTACGCTACTTGAATATTTGAAAATGCCAGGGAGTTGACTGAGCTAAGTTATTAAATAACAATTCAAAAATAAAATTAATTACAAAAATAAATAAATGAAATATCAACAATGCGTGTGAGACCGACTCTTTGAGTACGAACATCGATTTAAGGGTTAACGCATTTTTGCAGAACCTACCTATTATTCGACTAAATATGACGTACAGTAACGAGGAAATCACCAGCTGATAAAAATACCACATTATAGCTATTTTAACCTGCTCACTACATCTGTAATCTTTTTTCTAGGATTGGCCAGCCTTTTAGAGGACCAATTGTAATAATTTAAAATCCAATTAGTCCCTACCTAATTTTATGCCATTTATATATATATATATATATATATACAGAGAGAGAGAGAGAGAGAGAGAGAGAGAGAGAGAGAGAGAATTATTGTGTGGTTACTGAAAAATAGTCGGTTAGTCCAGTTTCTTGAATTCTGGTTTTTCAACTCATCAAAAATTTGTAGTATAATATTATGATTCAATATTATTATGTATTATGCTCTAATATATATAAACATCTATAGTAAAGCAAATGAAGTTAGAAAGTGATTAGCAAATTACTTGTAAAATAAATGGTTTGTACTTAAGATTTAGTCTGGAAATAAAAACAGTTATTTTCGATTTGATTATTAAAAAAAAAACACCAGAATTCAAAAACTGGACTTACAATTATCTTTAAATAACCCCACAAAATATACAAGCAACTGAGAATTACAACAGTAAAACAGCAGCTAACATATATACCACTTGAAAAATTGAATTTACAAAAAAAAACAAACAAATTTGGCACTATATTGTAACATTACCAAACTCAAACTTCTTTACAAGGTAGTGTAAGTCAGAACTATGACTCATTAAAACGTAACGAAAAACGCAACGATCCGTAGATGATGACGAGTGGCAGAGGGAATAACGAATAAAGTAAGGAGTCAAAAAACTGTAAGACTCTTTGCAGTTTAATCGTCGTACTGTTGACTAAAATGTGAGCCTTCATTGGGCACTTTCTTATGTAGTTTCATCGCTCAAGTGAATTTCGGAAGTGTGAAGTTTCACTACATACGTGCAACTACGAACAATTTGACTTTTTTGTTTTGTTTTACCGTGCAGTTAATACAGTAAAACTATTCAGGGAATTTTACTGGGACAACATAAAGCATATATGTCCAGCATTATTGCGAACACAATTAAGTAGTAATACAGTTTTTTTTTATGTAAATGAACGATTGTACAAAAATCTGTAATTTTACATTAATATTTATGTTTCATTTACAAAAAAATAATTTTAATGCGGGTTTGGAAGTAGGGGAGATCAGTCAGTACACCTGTCATCTCATGCCACCACATGTGTGATCACACGATTGGAGGAACATATGAGGTAAATTACTGCTCAGTAATTGAATTGCTCATGAGGACTTAATACGACGGGACGTTTAGAATTCAAAGAGCTCCAAATCAGCTATCCATTGACTTGATGCTTGTGCATTATGATCCTGCAAATAGATAGACACGGAAAATTTTGAAGATCATTTCGGTTGCAAGGTAAACTGCAAATAATTATACCTCTTTATTGCTTTGATGATTTGATCACAAATCTGTCCCTAGTCATGGGACATTTAAGTGTACACGCATTTGCAATCTAGACTCTCGTAAAATAGTAAAATTTGCATGACTGTTTCTCTTCACATAAGTATAAAAAAATACCCAGTGTATAAAGCTACAATTGAGCACATTATTACTAGAGACCGGAAAAATTCGCGGGTTCAGTGACCTGTAGGATAAACTTCATAGTTCTACGTACACACGGTCAAATGTCACCCATTCATTGGCTGCTGTCTTGTGAAACGTCCCAAAGTAGCAGCCTGTGATTCGATAAAGCTATGGTTGTGTGTTTCTCATTGGCCCAGAGTCATCCAGATGAGTTGTGAGCCAATAGCAGAGTCAGCACTGATGTATATCTGTTTGTATTTTAGCCTATCGCGAAATGAATTCGCGAATTTTTCCGGTCTCTAATTATTACTAAAACATTTTTAGCTATTGGTATATTTTTATACCTATTCCTTTAAATATAATTGTGGTATTTTAACTGTATTAGGTTTCACTTACCTACGTGTCATGGCTGTATTTTTTTTAAAACTAATATTCACTGTCTCAGTTTAAATATACATGTAAATGATCTGAACAGTTTTCTATGTTTGATGAAACACTATTTCTGCTTTCATATCATCCAAAGGATGTGTTTCAACAGCGCTGCAGTGTAAGAAACATATTTTGAGTTAGGGAACTGAATTTTCTGTTGCCAATTAATACCTATTTTTTTAAATAATGTAAACATACTAGCATTTTATGTGTATTAACTGCCTAACACCTTCACCATCAACATTTTGAAGTTCCCCAAATTGACTGGCACTTCATTGACTCACCGTGTTGTTGGACATAGGTAGGGACACCTGTATTTCGCGAATACATTTCGCGTCAAGGTATTTCACAAAATACTGTAGCTTTTATCCTGTGGTTATTGGCTGAGGTCGGTGAGAGGTGTCGTCCCGCTCTTGACGGGGCCAATGAGAATGTGGTCACCGTACTGCTGCACGCTCACAATTTGCCATGACTCTTAGAAAAAGCTACAGTGTTTTGTGAAATACCTTGACATGAAATGAAATCGCGAAATACAGGTGTCCCTAGACATAGGTCTTGTGGGAAACCCACTTAGGGTACTATTCACAAACTCCGAATAAGATGCTCAAACAATACGCGTTCGTTCAGTTTTAGATTTTTTTTTACTCCTGTTGTACAAGAAAAAAAGGAGTGGGGGAATAGGTTAATAAACGTCTAGGTGATCGTACGAAAATTAAAATTAGTTGAATTAAATCAGTTCTTTTTAAAACACTTAAAAATGTAAAAAAAAAAAAAATGGGGTGTGGCTGTGTCTTGGACACGGCCGTGTGTTGTACGTGACTACGTGTACGTAACAGGTGATATTTTCTAGACAAAATATAAAATACGCTATTTTATGTATGTTGTAATTAGAGAAAGGAAAATTTCGCGGAGTCCTTTTCACGATATGATAGAATCCAAACAACTGCACCTTTATATTGCTTCTCTGATTGGTTCACAGTTTATCTGAAGGACTTTGAGCCAATGAAAAACCTTCAACCAAAAAAGTATCGAATCGCAAGCGTCCCAGTTGACAGGTGTCACGAGTCAATAGCCAATGAGCAGGTGGCATTTGCCTGAGTGTGTAGGGGATTGTGGAGTCTATCCTAGAGGTCATCCAAAGCGCGAATTCTTCCAGTCTCTAGTTATAATCATGTTTTTACACTAAGAAGTCACGTATAGGCCGACATTATATATTTTTGATTATATTTTTTAGTTTAACACCATTTATATTCACTATAACTATTTTACACTAATGTTTTATATATGCAATCGGTATATATTGACAAAAGCTGACGATTGAAACCCAAACGAACGTCGTAGCTTCTCCGAGTCAAAAGTTATACTAAATGGAAATCTCGAAACGCAGCAAAATGACCTCAAAATGGCGGCGCTTCGCCCTCCTAAATGCGCGCGATGCGTCACAGTCCTCACTTAGAGTAAAGAATTATTTTATCCTTTAACTATCCAATGGTGTGATTAAATTTTGGATGGAGATGATAGATATGTAGTTGTTTGAATTGCCTCCCACTATGAAAGCAATTTTAAAGACGTATTCACGTCAAAATTATGAAATATCGTAATTTTTGACGTGACAACGTCTAATAAATCGATTAACGCCGGCTGCACGCACGAAAAAGTGTCCCGTTACGCACATTGTTTCGTTACGCTGTGTCCGTTACGCTCATTGTTCCGTTACGCTGTGTCCCGTTACGCTCATTGTTCCGTTACGCTGTGTTCCGTTACGCTGTCGGCGAGTGCAGTAATAATAGGTTATGTTACAATTGACTAAAAAATTATGGTGATTCATATAATTGATGATAGATATTTGATTACAATTTATTTATATGAAAACTTGTTCATAATTATATTTCAACTTTATAGCTAAACGTCAGTATTTAAAATTATTTTCAAGTCATCTACACGTGAACAGTTTCGTCGACTGTTTATAAAGTGAAGTAAAAAGTTAATGTGGTTTTCATTGCTTATAACAACAACAATTTCAGCAATAAAGGTTAATTATTCTTGCATTTTAAAAATCTGATTACTAGTATAATTTCAAGTATTTATTCTTTTATTATTAAATAAAAATGATTCATTTTTATTCATAAAAGAATGCAATCATTTACATCAATGTTTTGTTATGACGTTGTCACGTTAAACTATCGTCCGTAAACCGACTTTACAGACAACCAATTTTTTTTTTAAGCAAAGCTTTAACCATAGTAATTGAAAGTGTTAGTTTAAGCGATGGCGTTAACATAGTTAAAATTAAACAGTTGCATGATAACAATTTTTTAATTCTTGTTCCGAGCGCAAAGTTGCGCGAGGTAGAGGCGATATTGGGAAATGACAGTATCGGGAGTGGGTGAAACGCAGGCTTCCCGAGGACTTGTGACCGAACTAACGAGGAACTCACCTGACTTATGGACCCGTCACGTAAGATCTTGGCACGAGACTGCGCCACTTGTTTTCGTCGGTTGCTGCAAGAGAGAGAGAGAGAGAGAGAGAGAGAGAGAAATAGCACCAGACACACGGTCATAGCCCAATGAAACCAGTGGAGTTTACTAACCGATCTGTTTTTTCTCTCATTTTCTCCCCTTTTCTCCTTCACGGGAGTATACCAACAAAGGATAACCAATAACTAGAGACCTGTAAAATTCGCGATTTCAAATCCCGAAAGGATAGACTCCATGATCCTCTATGCACTCGTGCAAATTACATCTGCTGATTGGTTACCTGTTGACTGGAATGATCGTGATTCGCTAATTCTTCTGTAAAAGATTTTTCATTGGACCAGAGTCCTTCAGATAAACTGTGGCCCAATCACTGAAGCAAAATAATGTCAAAAGTATTTGGACTCTATCCTATCGTGAAATGAATCCGCGAATTTTACAAGTCTCTACCAATCACTAGGGACAGGAAAAATTCGCGGATTCATTTCACGATATTCTAGAATCCAAAAAACTGTACCTTTATATTGCTTCTGTGAGTGGCTCACAGTTTATCTGAAGGACTTTGAGCCAATGGAAAACCTTCAACCAAAAAAGTATCGAATCACAAGCGTCCTAGTTGACAAGTGTCACGAGTCATTAGCCAATGAGCAGGTGGTATTTGCCCGAGTGTGTAGGGGATTGTGGAGTCCATCCTAGAGGTCATCGAAAGCGCGAATTTTTCCCGTCTCTACCAATCACGGTTAATTAATTGTTTTCTTTAAAAAAATTTATTATCATATTTTTTTATTTTTGGAATTTTTCCATGACAAACGGTGCAAAACTGCAATGGCGTTATGTCCAAAAAACAACATTAAATCAAAATTCCCAATTGCATGAGCCATTTAAAGAAACTTACCCTTTGCTATCACTGCCTTGTTTATACTGTCTAGCGTATGGATTAATGATTTCGTGTTTGTCAACTTATCGACTGCGAGGTCCTTATACACGGGTTAGGAATTAAATTGCGAGCTGAATTTGAGAGGGAAACGGGTGTTTCCCAGAAAAATTCTACTCGCTTACAGTCCGGGGTTTGGTGCCGATTTTGACAGTTGTCAAAAATTGTACCAGAGATACCCAAACCCCTACTAACACTTGCGAACAAACAACACACGATTAATTTGTTTATGTATACTGAACAACAACATGAAGTTGTTTACAAACAACTGTTGACAGAACAACACTGTTGAAAGGATACGTACACCTTTGGTACTAATTTGAAAGACCTTTAATAGCTTAACCAATTAATGTTACACAAACTATATCATTACGTAGGTACACTGCAATTATTTTAAAAAATAAATGGAACAGAAGTATTATTTTAAAATTATAGATATTTATATATATTTACATGAAAACAACTGTATCATTATAAAATAGTGTTTGCATTAATACTGGGTTTGGATTCTTTCCCGGGCATTTATGCTTTTTGTTGTTCCAGTACCTCCAATAGTTGAAGTTATTTAAACATTTCCTGTATTAACTGTGCCTATTAAAAACATTATAAAACCAAATAAATTCAAAATGCTTAATATTCGTTTATATTTTCCACGCTTTAAAAAATTATGCTTGAATGAAAAATAAATTAAAGTATAATATTAGAAAGTTTCGTAATAAATTTCTCCAAAAATGTAATTCATATACGCAAAAATAATCATAGCCATGTGTTGTACTAAGTAAGAACATCTTTCTTGTTTTATTATAAACTTTTTCTTGGCAACTGGTTTGCATAGGCATCTTTTGTAAAACTGCATTTTTTTTCTGCCATCGAATTGGCTAACGGTTTTTCTGGAGCTGATATGGATTAAGTGGCATTATTTATTTGTCAGGTGAGAAATAAATAAAGAATGGTTAATTAATAATTACCTTTGATTACGGTTACAGATGAGATGAAACTAATTCTAGTAAACAATCATGAATTAAAAGTAATTGTCACAAAACTATCTCTGTGTTAAAAAAAAAGCGATAATTTCTGTATAATTACTTATTTTGATTTGTATGAATGCTTTTTCTATTCGTCTATATTTTAATTTGTTTATAGGCTATAAGTAAGTATTTTCGTCCTTGTTGTTTAAAAATGAAAAACGAAAGAATAATGGTACGGAATTGAATTATGTATATTTCTGTTATTGTTGTAGCATGATCAAGCTGTTATTGGAAGGAATATACCAAAAATATTACGGAAAGTAAATTAATTATATATATATAGGTATGTTAGCATGTAGGTAAGTTTTTCTTCAGTAATACCACAGGTTTTTTTAATTTCCATATGGCATTCGTTATTTAAATAAACTAAGATTTAATTTATAATTGAAATTTAAAAAAATATATATATTTTCAAGTATATCTTTTACTAATGATGTATTTTCTAATTTAATCAAACTAGTTAAAAATTGCTTTTGTGTTCAGTGTTTTTGTTTATCTTAAGTAACTGAATTCCGTTAAAAAAAAAACTGAATGCCAACTCGCTCGTCTTAACTGATCTGAGACCACGCCTTTATGCGACACCGGTCCGATGAACCGGAACCTACAGTGCGACGAAAACGGGCAAAGTTAAAAAAAAAATCCATATTTGGACGGTCCCCGGGGCGGGCGTGACGTCATACGTTTAGCCTAACGTTTACCTTCCACGCTAAAAAAAAAGGGGATGGTCAAGGGGGGGGGGGGGGCGGTTGGACGAGAGAGCGAACGAGGTGGGATACCGGACGTGGTGATGAATTACTCGACGCCACGAACGTTGGTCAGCCTTTGGGGAAAAGGGCGGGGAGGAGAGGGCAAGAAGAAAGGTAACGTCGGATCGATTGATCAACCGAGGAAGACGAGCCCACGATACCATCTCCCCAAAGCACCGGCAATCAATACGCGGGGAGGGAGGGCACTTATAATTGCCTTGATAGATGTCTTAATCCCATAGTCGGACGAGGCCGCGGCGACGTGTACTAATGAGAGAAGAGCCTCGCGCTTCAGGTGCCTGTTCGTCTGACGTCATCCATGCCCCGGAAAACGGCGATTGTTCCTCGTTGCGTCTCCAGTCGTATTTTCTCACAAAATATTGAAATAAAGGAAATGATTTGAATAGCTAAGTCCGCGCGGACAGCGTTCACCGCCGGTTTCGCCTCAACCTTCATTGTTCACGAATACCTCCCTAAAGGATCATTCAGCCCCATGACGGTCAACTTCAACACTCTCCAGGGCCAGATACAATTTTTGAGACCAACCCGAGGGACAGACACTTATCAGTTAAGATTAAATTTCTCACAACAATGTTTTTGACGTGAATCTTCTTTCGGCATGATGAGAATAAAATTCCATGCCCCAATTTTTAATGCAACGTTTTCCTGCAAAATTGTTGTGGAAAGTTCCTGACGCGAAAACGACAGATAATAAGTACTTGGCCAAAGAGATATAAAGAGAGCAAAATGCTACATACGCAGCTGGGCAGTTTTCGTTCTCCTCTTTGTGTGATGATTTGTCCCCCGCAAAAATAAATAAATAAATAAAAACGAAAGAGATAGACATACAAAAAAATATGGCAGAGAGTGTGCGCATGCGTTGTTTCAGAAAATAGATATAGGTATCCTATACAGTCAGCTGCGAGTGTATTGAATTCTATATTTGTTACAAGCGCGCTCCTATAAGCCGAGACGTCTTGGAAATTCGTACACGGACACCCCCCCCCCCCCCCTCCTCGATACGGTGAGGCGTCCTCTTCCACCATGTTCACTGAGGGTTTGCCTCTTTTTGGTATTTCAGACTCGAAAAGTGTCAACTGGAGATCTGGATCAGCCCCGTCGTCGACACCATGGAGCTTTCTTTATGAGCTTTCGTGGCCCGGTTGCGGCCTGTTTCCAGGACAGAAGTGGATCGTCACGTCAGAACCGACTGGCAGCTTCCGAGACCCCACCCCAATTGCAGTTTTCGAACCATCTGCTGTTGCATGCAGAGAGGGTTGTTCTACCTCGCCAGGTACCTCTTTGAACAGGTGAAAGTAACCTGTCCAGAACGCCTCATTAGTAGGGGCAGGTGTTTTTCGCGAATAAATCTGATCGCTCGTTAGACTGCAAATAGTTAATGTTCGCGTTAGCGATTGTTTCCTTGTGGTTGGCTGCCGTCTGCGAGAGAAGCCATCGGCCCTGTTTGGCCGGGCCAGTCAGAACGTGTTGGCTTCCGCAATGAATGACTGTGATTTGTGGGCCGACAGTAACCATGCAACGGAAAGAAACACAATCAATCACGGAATACAGACGATGCTACAGTGTTATAACACAAAGCTGGTTTATAAATCTTTTCACGAAAACTACATGGCCCTACTCATTAGTAGAGACCGGAAAAATTCGCGAATTCATTTCGCGATAGGCTACAATACAAATTGTTATATTTCAGTGCTGCCTCTGCTATTGGCTCATAACTCACCTGGATGACTCTGGGCCAATGAGAAACACCCAACCAAAGCTTTATCGAATCACAGGCTGCTACGTTGGGACGTCTCACAAGACAGCAGCCAATGAGTGGGTGACATTTGACCGAGTATCGTAGAACTATGGAGTTCATCCTAGAGGTCATTGAACCCGCGAATATTTCCTGTCCGTACTCATTAGACTGCAAACACATGGTATGCCCGCACCGGCGGTTTCACTCGTCACAGTCGGCGGCCGTCCACGAGGAAAGCCACTGCCCCATTTGACCGGGACCACTCTCGGGACGTGCTTGCCGACAGTGTAGACGTGTGCCTGGAAGAAACTCGACCAATCACGCTACGCAGACGAAGTTTCAGTGCTACAGGGGTTTTATCTCTCAGCTAATCTCGAAATCTTTTCAGGGAAAATACATGCTTCTAGTAATACGGGATCGAAACTACACTAAAAGCTTCAACTTAAAGGTAGCTACGTGAATAATTTTTCTTCCTTAAAATCATTCTTTTTACTTGAACGAAGAAAATTAAAAGAAAAAAAATTGGTTGTCTTTAAAGTCGGTTTACGGACGATAGTTTAACGTGACAACGTCATAACAAAACATTGATGAAATGATTGCATTCTTTTATGAATAAAATTGAATAATTTTAATTTTAATAATAAAAGAATAAATACTTGAAATTATACTAGTAATAAGATTTTTAAAATCCAAGACTAATTAACCTTTGTTGCCGAAATTGTTGTTGTAATAAGCAACGAAAACCACATTAACTTTTCACTTCACTTTATAAACAGTCGAGTGGAAGAGAGATACAATTAGCGTAACGGGACACAGCGTGACGGAACAATGTGCGTAACGGGACATTTTTTTCGTGAGTGCAGCCGGCGTTCATCGATTTATTAGACGTTGTCACGTTCAAAAATAATCGAATGCGCAGACCATTGAATAACATTGTTCAGGTCTGAAACCTTGAAGACAGTCGATGAGTTGGATTGCCATTGCTTTGTGGGTTATTGTTTTTTAAGTTTCATTGGGGTATTGGGAAAGGAGGGGGGGGGGGGGAGGGAGAGGCGAGGAATCGAAGTCGTGAGCTCCTGTTGTGAGTCGCGCCACGCAGATAGCTTCGCGGGGGTAGTCACGCCACATTAGCCTGTTATGACCACCATTAATCACAGTCCGGCCGTACAGTCACGGCGCCATTAAACTGGGGCACTATAGAAGGGTTTTGCATTTGTGCATGTGAGGCGAAGTACAATGTCAAAAAGAATTTCAACGAATATTCGCCACACTGTAAATTTGTTGTTTCTGTAATTGGAATAGAAATTTTCGTGTGAATTTACAGATATTTTAATGAGAATAACTGTATCGCTACAAATAGTGCTCGCAGTAATACTGGGTTCGGATTCTTACCCCGGGCATTTATTTTGTGTAGTCCCAGTAGCTACATTGAAGGTATTTGTAAACCGTTCCCTGAATAACTTTCCAGTATTAACTGCGCACATTAATAAGCATGATAAAACAAAATATCTAAGGTTCATTTATGGAATATTCTTTTATATTTTACATGGTTTAAAAAATCATTTTTAAATGAAACATCAATTAAAATATAAAATTATACGCCAAATTTCGTAAAATAAATACTCAGAATAATATCGAAAAAAAAACAACGTATAGAAACTTAAATAACCATTTGTTGTACAAAGTTCAAAAATATTATTTTTTTGTATCTTTACAAGCAATTTCTTGGCAACTTTTTTTCAAAAGAAATCTTTTTTAAAATTACAGAATAATGTTTCTTGTGGAAGAATAGGGCTATACTTGAACCTAAACATCCGTTTATTTTTAGGCTTTGCGTTTTTTTTGACAGCTAGATCGTTATAGATGGTAAAACAAAATACAGGCAATAAAAATTTTGGAAAATAATCGGTGATTGTCTATTACAAGTAGACACCGGAAATTTCGCGGATTATTTTGGTCACCAGATAGACTGCATTATTTCGATGATATGTAGAGACCGGATAAATTCGCGGAATCATTCAGCGATAGGCTAGATGTCAAATACATATACCTTTTAGATGATTTTGCTATTGGCTTACTGTTCATCTGGATGAATCTCAACCAATTATAAACCTCCAACCAAAGAAGGATCGAATCACAGACAAACCAGCTGAGACGACTTACAAGTCAGCAGCCAATGAACTGGCGTTATTTTCCCGAGTGTACAGGGGAATCTGCAGTCTATCCTGAAGGCCATCTAAACCGAGAATTTTTCCGGTCCCTAGTGATAGGTTCACGACACGCCTCTCTATGACTGTAGGTCAGTGCACTAGCAGTTAGCAGTAGAGAGAACAAAGCAAACCGACTCGCTCATAATAAGGGGAGATTCTGTATAAGAAATCAGTCAACAGGGAAGCATATGAGGGTTGAGTAGGCATAGGAATGTGAATTTTAAACTGACACAAAATCCGCCAGATTTCGGAGCTTCTATTTATAAGCAATTTCCATGGGGTTATTTAGAGAAATCATGGAAAACATTATACAGGATGCCCGGTCTGAGAAACGAGCCTGAATCAATAAAGGCACTGTCTCACTATAACATTTTTGTCTAAAACTATGCTTGACAACAAAGGTTGGTGGGACAGAATTTAAAGGAATGTGGTTCCAATTTATTCCATCAAATAAGTGTGAACAGGTACACACAAACAGTTTTTAAATATTGCCATGCTATCAAAGTTTTTGTTTTGGCTGAGCTATCTAAATTTTTCAATTTTAATCCTACTTAATATTAAATAATGCATCACATTTCTGGATATAATATTTTAAATATTATTTATCTGCATTTTAAAAATTTGAAAACAATTACAGATTTAAGTCATATTAATATTCAGTACATAATGTAATGAATGTTCTGTGATTTTTAAAATTTATACATTTATCATTTGCTTTTTATGTATGTAATAATTTTTCGTAATAAATTCATATTAACATTGTTTTTTTATTCACCTTTACAACCTCTTTAGTAGTCCAAGTGTTCTTTGCTATTTTGAAGATTTGCTGTCACAGAAACGGGCGTAATTTCTGTATGTATTCACTGGGTACGATTCTGATTTTGGAACCCGTCCTGTAAGAAAATATGTTACGGAAACTGAAGTTACACAGCTTATCAAACAAACATGGCTGCGCTAATTACGTTTTCTATGTTGCCATAGTCTTCCAGATTTATTTGACCTACACATTGGTGGGTATTTGACAGTTTGACAGGTCCTTAACCAACTATACGTAGATGTTCTTAAATTTACAGGAACTGATTTTAATTACCAAAAAAATAATAACTGTGTCTAAGAAGAATCATCTTGGTACTCTTGCAATAGCATCAAAAACTCGTTAATTTCATAGAGATCACAGTTTTCTTATTTCACTGTTGAAAATTGTCGCTTTTATTTAAGAAGAACGCTGGTTACAAATTATTCAGGGGTCTTCTTCAAATTTTTTCCCAATATTTTCCTAAAAGTACGGGCACATTTTATATCTCCTTTGAAAATTAAAACAAAAAAATCAAATTTGAGTTTAGATATCCCATTTGGAAAAAAAACCCTCCGTAAACAAAAAAAAAAGAAAACTATTTTGTGTGCAGGTTTACTTGTTACATCAGAACACAGAACAATCGGAATCCAGCAAAGTTTCTACGAAAATCCAGTTTATTTGGAACTACATATAACACTTCGTTTACATTATGTATCTACAAAAATACTTCGTTTATAAGTCTGCAAATTCACTGTAATGTAATAAGACTTTTAGTTTACTCAGTACTTTACGCTCTACACCTTGATGCACTTGAAAGCTGTATTTTATTTCTTGACACAATTTTAAACAGCTATGAAAAAAATTAAGAAATAGAAATTTATCAATATTTTTTGAGTAAAATTTTTGTTTAATTTAGTATTTGTTGCTGTACAAAGTGCCAGGAGTGAAATAAAACTGCAAAAACGAAACCTGAAAAAAAAAAATATTTTTTTTTTAAATTATTAGTTCGAAAATTTCTTGTTAATGTTCAAATAATCACCGCAAAGAAACTTTTCGAAAATACTACGTAAGGCCTTGTGCCAAAAAAAAAAAATTTCCAATCATGCTTGGTTTCGTTTCGAGAAAAGTAATCGACGCCCTCCATTATATTCGACACATCTTTGTGACTCGATTCGCAACTAGTTAGTGACTCGTGCTAGTCGATGCCGGTCGGTTATTTGTGATCAGAAAAAAAAAAAGTCGTGTCACCCGCTTGTTCGACACGAGCTGCCAACATTGCCGGCTAAGCCAGCCGTATTTCCTAACGAAAGAAAGAAATAAAACCTCGTGAATGAGGTTTTCTCTGCGGGTCTGTATTTCTCGTTTCAACAGCCATGCCGGACGCCGTTTCAATGTAGCGTGGATATTATTTTTTTCTCTCTCTCTAGATGTCGAATAACTTTTGTTGTTGTTTCCCCCCCCTTCTCACTCTCATTTTCCCTCCCCCTCCCCTCTCACTCTGTCTAGGATCGTACCCGCCAACAGGATTAGTAGCTATGTGACTTGTGTATCGCCTGCTGATACGTCCCGGCAGCCAGCAGTCACAATAAACTGTAATCAAAGAGGCTTTTTTTAATGTTCATTTTCGCAGTCGACACAGCGAGTGATGTGGGAATGTGGGTCCGTATTTTGCCTCGTTGCCGAAGCGCGCAGAAGAGAGATGAACACAGAGGCGAAATTCTCCCCTCACAGGAGAAAAATAATTTTGAATACTTTCACAAAATCGTTCCTTTTGAAACCAGTTGCCAATAAATATTTTGTACTTAATACTACAAGAAAGATATTGAAATTTTTTAAATGCAAATGGCTAAGGTTATTTTTGCGTATATGAAATACGTTTTTTTTCCTCGACATAACTCTGAGTATTTATTTCGAAAATTGACGCATAATTATATATTTTAATTAATGTTCCGTTCAAGCATAATTATTTTTAATATCATGGAAAATATAATAGAATATCCAACAATGGTAACTTTATTTTGTTTTACCGTGAAGTTAATACTGTAAAGCTATTCAGGGAACGGTTTACAAATAACTTTAACTATTGGTGGTACTGGGACAAACACAAAATATAAAAAAAAATTGCTCGGGAAAGAATCCTAACACAGTATTTCTGCAAACGATTTTTTTTTGTAGCAATACAGTTTGTTTTTACGTAAATGCAATTAGAATATCTCGTTCAGGCGAAATACTGGGACGAAATATTACTGTTGACCAGGGGCGCAAATCTGTATGATTCTCAGGGGGTTTATGGGTGGGGGGGGGGTCGGCCTGAGGGTTTTGCACGAAGGTTTAATCGACACAAGTCATCCCTGGATACATGCTCGTATGTTGTATACTTCCCTTATTTTTACCTACATGCATGCAATAAGCAGAAAACTTAAAAATATACAGAAAAATTTCCCATTAGTAGAGACCGGAATAAATTCGCGGATTCATTTCACGATATGATAGAATCCAAACAACTGTACCTTTATATTGCTTCTCTGATTGGCTCACAGTTTATCTGAAGGACTTTGAGCCAATGAAAAACCTTCAGCCAAAAAAGTATCGAATCGCAAGCGTCCCAGTTGACAGGTGTCACGAGTCAGTAGCCAATGAGCAGGTGGCATTTGGGGATGTAGGGGATTGTGGAGTCTAACCTAGAGGTCATCCAAAGCGCAAATTTTTCCAATCTATAATACATAGTTTCGACATCAAACTCGTTCCAAAGTCACATTTCTGCATGTAAGGGGCTTCTTAATTCCGAAAAGGCCCCCCCCCCCCCCTCCCCTGGACCTACACACATGCTGTAGACCATTGTCGTATCTTTCTTGATAATATTAATAATGACTATTGGTTAGGTCAGAGACAGACATTGAGAAAATGAAAGAAGAGAGCACCCCATGCTTTTATTTAATTAATAATAGTAATAATAGTTTTGTTAATTACTTGGTTTTTATTTTAAGCGAACTAAAATAATTACGTTATATAGAATTGTGGTTCATTCTATCGCTGTTGAACAAATTACTATAATTTAAATTTTTTCTTTTTAGTTTATACAAGAAAAGCGTGTTATTTAGTTTTTTTAAAGTATAATTTATTTCTGTTGTTTGGATTACTCATGGAAGCTTGACAGGATTGCGTCGCACATAAATTTTAATAATTCCCGGTAGATTATTAGTCATAGTAAGAGACCTGTAAAATTCGCGGATTCATTTCGCGATAGGATAGAGTCCAAATAGATTTGACATTATTTTGCTTCAGTGATTGGGCCACAGTTTATCTGAAGGACTCTGGGCCAATGAAAAATCTTTAACAGAAGAATTAGCGAATCACGATCATTCCAGTCAACAGGTGTTACGAGTCGGTAACCAATTAGCAGATGTAATTTGCACGAGTGCATAGATGATCATGGAATCTATCCTTTAGGGATTTGAAATCGCGAATTTTACAGGTCTCTAGAAATAGTGAAAAATAAATTTAATTTAAATGAAAAACTTAAACTAATTGATTTTCTTTACGATATATTCATTTAAATTGTACGACTTTTAAAATCGATGTTAGCGGAACCTGTCCATAGAATACGATTCTTGAAGTCAGCGTCTCTCATTCGATTTGCAACCATTCGCTTCAAGGTTGAGACGTAAGCCATAGAGGTAAAATTAGAAGAAAATTAGGGTTGGGGGATAAGGGCGAATGTTCTGCGTCAGCTTCAAAGCCCTGGGCGTTGCCATGTGAAAAGGGTAAAGGAGAGGGGAACATTGAAGTAGACGCCTCCATTTTTTACCAAAACCTCCCACATTGTTGTGTTTTCATATATATGTGTTAATTCACGCCTTATTCTTTTGCTTATAACTAGAGGCAGGCATTTTTCGCGAAAAAAATCTGAACACACATTAGACTGGAATAAGTTTTCCCGCGCCAGACGTTTTTTCAATTGTGACTGTCGGCCGTCTGCAAGAGAAGCAATTTTTTTTATTTGACCGAGCCACTCAGAATCCGTACTGAATTACTGTGATTGGTGTGCTGACGGTAGAAACCTGAAAGAAGCTCGACCAATCACGAAACACAGACGATGCTTCAGTGTTTTAACTCACAGCTACACGCAAATTATTTTCACGGAAAATGCATGGCCCTTCTTTTAACGTATGCTGTGTTATGAGGAAGCAAGACATATAGGTTTAAGTTATTTAATGTGATGACAAAGAAAAACTTCGGTTAATTTATCATGTTATCTTACATTACTGAAACGACTAGAAGCAGGAGCGAAATCATCACTTCTAAAGAACTATAGTTTTGAAAGTGTGAACTTCTTTTAGTTTATGACCTACAAGCACCGTCATGAATATAATACCTGCCGGCGGAGCTGAGATGTCCCAACGAGCTACGAACAATGGGTCAATGTTCAGGGTTCGATGCTCGGCGGAGCCACCTCCCGCTCGGGCGCCGCGCCTAAGGGTGATAGCAGGCGGACAACCAAGGACAATCTGAGGACTGTCGCCGGCTGCTCTTGCCCTGGTCTGAGGACTGTGGCCGGCTGCTCTTGCCCTGGTCTGAGGACTGTGGCCGGCTGCTCTTGCCCTGGTCTGAAGACTGTCGCCGGCTGCTCTTGCCCTGGTCTGAGGACTGTGGCCGGCTGCTCTTGCCCTGGTCTGAGGACTGTCGCCGGCTGCTCTTGCCCTGGTCTGAGGACTGTGGCCGGCTGCTCTTGCCCTGGTCTGAGGACTGTGGCCGGCTGCTCTTGCCCTGGTCTGAGGACTGTGGCCGGCTGCTCTTGCCCTGGTCTGAGGACTGTCGCCGGCTGCTCTTGCCCTGGTCTGAGGACTGTGGCCGGCTGCTCTTGCCCTGGTCTGAGGACTGTCGCCGGCTGCTCTTGCCCTGGTCTGAGGACTGTCGCCGGCTGCTCTTGCCCTGGTCTGAGGACTGTCGCCGGCTGCTCTTGCCCTGGTCTGAGGACTGTGGCCGGCTGCTCTTGCCCTGGTCTGAGGACTGTGGCCGGCTGCTCTTGCCCTGGTCTGAGGACTGTGGCCGGCTGCTCTTGCCCTGGTCTGAGGACTGTCGCCGGCTGCTCTTGCCCTGGTCTGAGGACTGTCGCCGGCTGCTCTTGCCCTGGTCTGAGGACTGTCGCCGGCTGCTCTTGCCCTGGTCTGAGGACTGTGGCCGGCTGCTCTTGCCCTGGCCTGAGGACTGTCGCCGGCTGCTCTTGCCCTGGTCTGAGGACTGTCGCCGGCTGCTCTTGCCCTGGTCTGAGGACTGTCGCCGGCTGCTCTTGCCCTGGTCTGAGGACTGTCGCCGGCTGCTCTTGCCCTGGTCTGAGGACTGTGGCCGGCTGCTCTTGCCCTGGTCTGAGGACTGTGGCCGGCTGCTCTTGCCCTGGTCTGAGGACTGTCGCCGGCTGCTCTTGCCCTGGTCTGAGGACTGTCGCCGGCTGCTCTTGCCCTGGTCTGAGGACTGTCGCCGGCTGCTCTTGCCCTGGTCTGAGGACTGTGGCCGGCTGCTCTTGCCCTGGTCTGAGGACTGTCGCCGGCTGCTCTTGCCCTGGTCTGAGGACTGTCGCCGGCTGCTCTTGCCCTGGTCTGAGGACTGTCGCCAGGTGCTCTTGCCCTGGTCTGAGGACTGTGGCCGGCTGCTCTTGCCCTGGTCTGAGGACTGTCGCCAGGTGCTCTTGCCCTGGTCTGAGGACTGTGGCCGGCTGCTCTTGCCCTGGTCTGAGGACTGTCGCCGGCTGCTCTTGCCCTGGTCTGAGGACTGTCGCCGGCTGCTCTTGCCCTGGTCTGAGGACTGTGGCCGGCTGCTCTTGCCCTGGTCTGAGGACTGTGGCCGGCTGCTCTTGCCCTGGTCTGAGGACTGTGGCCGGCTGCTCTTGCCCTGGTCTGAGGACTGTCGCCGGCTGCTCTTGCCCTGGTCTGAGGACTGTCGCCGGCTGCTCTTGCCCTGGTCTGAGGACTGTGGCCGGCTGCTCTTGCCCTGGTCTGAGGACTGTGGCCGGCTGCTCTTGCCCTGGTCTGAGGACTGTCGCCGGCTGCTCTTGCCCTGGTCTGAGGACTGTCGCCGGCTGCTCTTGCCCTGGTCTGAGGACTGTCGCCGGCTGCTCTTGCCCTGGTCTGAGGACTGTGGCCGGCTGCTCTTGCCCTGGTCTGAGGACTGTCGCCGGCTGCTCTTGCCCTGGTCTGAGGACTGTCGCCGGCTGCTCTTGCCCTGGTCTGAGGACTGTCGCCAGGTGCTCTTGCCCTGGTCTGAGGACTGTGGCCGGCTGCTCTTGCCCTGGTCTGAGGACTGTCGCCAGGTGCTCTTGCCCTGGTCTGAGGACTGTGGCCGGCTGCTCTTGCCCTGGTCTGAGGACTGTCGCCGGCTGCTCTTGCCCTGGTCTGAGGACTGTGGCCGGCTGCTCTTGCCCTGGTCTGAGGACTGTGGCCGGCTGCTCTTGCCCTGGTCTGAGGACTGTGGCCGGCTGCTCTTGCCCTGGTCTGAGGACTGTCGCCGGCTGCTCTTGCCCTGGTCTGAGGACTGTTGCCGGCTGCTCTTGCTTTTGTCTGAGGACTGTCACCGGCTGCTCTTGCCCTGGTCTGAGGACTGTCGCCGGCTGCTCTTGCCCTGGTCTGAGGACTGTTGCCGGCTGCTCTTGCTTTTGTCTGAGGACTGTCACCGGCTGCTCTTGCCCTGGTCTGAGGACTGTCGCCGGCTGCTCTTGCCCTGGTCTGAGGACAGTCGCCAGCTGCTCTTGCCTTTGATCTGAGGACTGTCGCCGGCTGCTCTTGCCCTGGTCTGAGGACTGTGGCCGGCTGCTCTTGCCCTGGTCTGAGGACTGTGGCCGGCTGCTCTTGCCCTGGTCTGAGGACTGTGGCCGGCTGCTCTTGCCCTGGTCTGAGGACTGTCGCCAGGTGCTCTTGCCCTGGTCTGAGGACTGTCGCCAGGTGCTCTTGCCCTGGTCTGAGGACTGTGGCCGGCTGCTCTTGCCCTGGTCTGAGGACTGTCGCCAGGTGCTCTTGCCCTGGTCTGAGGACTGTGGCCGGCTGCTCTTGCCCTGGTCTGAGGACTGTCGCCGGCTGCTCTTGCCCTGGTCTGAGGACTGTGGCCGGCTGCTCTTGCCCTGGTCTGAGGACTGTGGCCGGCTGCTCTTGCCCTGGTCTGAGGACTGTGGCCGGCTGCTCTTGCCCTGGTCTGAGGACTGTCGCCGGCTGCTCTTGCCCTGGTCTGAGGACTGTTGCCGGCTGCTCTTGCTTTTGTCTGAGGACTGTCACCGGCTGCTCTTGCCCTGGTCTGAGGACTGTCGCCGGCTGCTCTTGCCCTGGTCTGAGGACAGTCGCCAGCTGCTCTTGCCTTTGATCTGAGGACTGTCGCCGGCTGCTCTTGCCCTGGTCTGAGGACTGTGGCCGGCTGCTCTTGCCCTGGTCTGAGGACTGTCGCCGGCTGCTCTTGTCCTGGTCTGAGGACAGTCGCCAGCTACTCTTGCCTTTGACCTGAGAACTGTCGCCGGCTGCTCTTGCCCTGGTCTGAGGACTGTGGCCGGCTGCTCTTGCCCTGGTCTGAGGACTGTGGCCGGCTGCTCTTGCCCTGGTCTGAGGACTGTGGCCGGCTGCTCTTGCCCTGGTCTGAGGACTGTGGCCGGCTGCTCTTGCCCTGGTCTGAGGACTGTGGCCGGCTGCTCTTGCCCTGGTCTGAGGACTGTGGCCGGCTGCTCTTGCCCTGGTCTGAGGACTGTCGCCAGGTGCTCTTGCCTTTGGTCTGAGGACTGTCGCCGGCTGCTCTTGCCCTGGTCTGAGGACAGTCGCCGGCTGCTCTTGCCCTGGTCTGAGGACAGTCGCCAGCTACTCTTGCCCTGGTCTGAGGACAGTCGCCGGCTGCTCTTGCCCTGGTCTGAGGACAGTCGCCAGCTACTCTTGCCTTTGACCTGAGAACTGTCGCCGGCTGCTCTTGCCCTGGTCTGAGGACTGTGGCCGGCTGCTCTTGCCCTGGTCTGAGGACTGTCGCCGGCTGCTCTTGCCCTGGTCTGAGGACAGTCGCCAGCTACTCTTGCCTTTGACCTGAGAACTGTCGCCGGCTGCTCTTGCCCTGGTCTGAGGACTGTGGCCGGCTGCTCTTGCCCTGGTCTGAGGACTTTCGCCAGGTGCTCTTGCCTTTGGTCTGAGGACTGTCGCCGGTTGCTCTTGCCCTGGTCTGAGGACAGTCGCCAGCTGCTCTTACCCGGTTCTGTGGACTGTCGCCGGCTGCTCTTGCCTTGGTCTGAGGACTGTCGCCGGTTGCTCTTGCCCTGGTCTGAGGACAGTCGCCAGCTGCTCTTGCCTTTGGTCTGAGAACTGTCGCTGGGTGCTCTTGCCTTTGGTCTGAGGACTGTCGCCGGTTGCTCTTGCCCTGGTCTGAGGACAGACGCCAGCTGCTCTTGCCTTTGATCTGAGAACTGTCGCCGGCTGCTCTTGCTCTGGTCTGAGGACTGTCGCCAGCTGTTCTTACCCGGTTCTGTGGACTGTCGCCGGCTGCTCTTGCTCTGGTCTGAGGACTGTCGCCGGCTGTTCTTACCCGGTTCTGTGGACTGTCGCCGGCTGCTCTTGCTTTGTCTGAGGACTGTCGCCGGCTGTTCTTGCCCGGTTCTGAGAACTGTCGCCGGCTGCTCTTGCTCTGGTCTGAGGACTGTCGCCAGCTGTTCTTACCCGGTTCTGTGGACTGTCGCCGGCTGCTCTTGCTCTGGTCTGAGGACTGTCGCCGGCTGTTCTTACCCGGTTCTGTGGACTGTCGCCGGCTGCTCTTGCTTTGTCTGAGGACTGTCGCCGGCTGTTCTTGCCCGGTTCTGTGGACTGTCACCGGCTGCTCTTGCTTTGTCTGAGGACTGTCGCCGGCTGTTCTTACCCGGTTCTGTGGAATGTCGCCGGCTGCTCTTGCTTTGTCTGAGGACTGTCGCCGGCTGTTCTTACCCTGTTCTGCCGACTGTCGCCGGCTGCTCTTGCTTTGTCTGAGGATTGTCACTGGCTTCTGTCACGACGCAGTCCGCTTCGTTACACTTGATGCTTGGACGGACACCCTGCAGGAGTTCTGTGCCTCGGCTGCTGATTGTAGCAATAGCCCCTCATAACCACCTGAAAGAAATTTGTCCCTGGCGTACGACTTTAAACAGAAACCACACCTGGCGTGTAATTTAGGCTCGGGTTCAACACGAAAAGTTTTTTTTAACTTCTTATCATTTGTATTTTATCAAGGAGTGTTCCTGTTCACATTTTGTTTTTATAAATGGTACAGAAATATTAATGTAATATTACAGAAATTTGTAAATTTTAATCACATGAAAATAACTGCATAACTACAAAAAAAGTATTCGCAGTAAAAATGGGATTGGATTCTTACTGGGGCATTTATTTTTTTCGATGTGTAGTCTTATCTTCATAGCTCTCTTGAATTTCATGTTTCACATGAATTTTTTTTTTCAACACGTGTTGAATAAATATTATTTAATAGCATGTAAAAGGTCACGCAACTGTTCATAATTATGATTACTTGCGTGACCTTGTATAACTCGAAAAAAAAATTAATAAACAACAAGTGAATAAATTTATGACCAACGACGAATGTGAGAGTTACGTACATGATCAACCGTTAGTTTAAGGAAACGACAAGAACATGACGAGAAAAAAAAACGTACTCTGCGTGTTAAGACAGAGCCATAAGAAGAAGTATGTAGTGGTATTAATTTTGGGTAATAACGGCGAATGTCTCCAAAGGCCTGGAGTGCTAAGTGGTTATGCACACAACTCCTTATTTATAGAGACTGGAAAAATTCGCGCTTTGGATGAATTCTAGGATAGACTCCATAATCCCCTACACACTTGGTCGAATGCCACCTGCTCATTGGCTACTGGCTAGTGATACCTGTCAACTGGGACGCTTGCGATTCGATGCTTTTTTGGTTGAAGGTTTTTTATTGGCTCAAAGTCCTTCAGATAAACTGTGAACCAATCAGAGAAACAATATAAAGGTACAGTTGTTTGGATTCTATTATATCGTGAAATGAATCCGCGAATTTTTCCTGTCTCTACAGCCAAAAACTCGCATATCTTTTATGTGTTGCATCTTAGCTCCCAATATACGGCATTTTGTACGAGTAATTTAGTGATTGCGTCATGAGTTCGCATGGGACGGAAAATTTTAACCACGGTGCTGCCATCTGTGACAAATGGCGCGTACCAAGCTTCAGAAAGCCAAATGAAAAATTACATTAATAGCGGTTTGGTAAATTTTAACAAGTTGTACATTATTTATAATTACATGTTGAAAATCAGTTCCGAAGCCGGAGTTTAGTATTTTTCAAGTGGTTTTTCGCTTCTATCGTAGCCGTTTCACTATAATGAAATGATCCATTAGTCTACGTAGCTGCTCCGGCAACGAATTCTAGCGGTGGGTGCAGAAACTACGTATGATTCGCGTTAAAAAATGTAGTTGAAAATATAATTTGCATATGTTTATCAAGCTAGTCATTTTAAAAAAAACCTACGTTAAATTTTGTGTCCGAGTTTCGTATTATAAGTAGGGGCAGAAATTATTCGCGAAAGAACTGAACGCCTTTTAGACTGCAACAAGGTATACCATCACCAGCGCTTTCGTCCTTGTGATTGGCGGCTGTCTGCGAGAGAAGTCGTTGCCTTATTCGACCAAGCCACTCGGGACGCGTTTGCTTTCGCACTTAATTACTGTGATTGGTGTTGCAACAATCAACCCGATCTTGAAACACAGGAGCGACTGAAATGATGCCCCTTGGAAGGGCAGCCCTTCAGGATTTTTCTGACAGTGGTTAGTTTGTAAAGTGACCTAACCTAACCTAACCTAAACTAACCTAAACTAACCTAACCTAACCTAACATAACCTAACCTCAACTATACTAACCACTGTCAAAAAATCCTGAAGGGCTGCCCATCCAAGGGGCAACAATTCCGACAACCTTTCAAAAACACTACTTTCAGAAAAATCCTGAAGGGCTGCCCTTCCAAGGGGCAACAATTCAGGATCATAAAATTACGAAAATAGACACATTTTAAGATACTGGAAGGGCTGCCCTTCCAGTTGCTTTACAAACTAACCACTGTCAGAAAAATCCTGAAGGGCTGCCCATCCAAGGGGCAACAATTCAGATAACCTTTCAAAAACACTACTTTCAGAAAAATCCTGATGGGCTGCCCTTCCAAGGGGAAAGTTTTCAGGATTATTTAAACACTTAAAGAAACGTGTTTTCAGAAATTGGGTGGACTGCCCTTCCAGTCGCTGTACAAACAAACCATTGCCAGAAAAATCATGAAGGGCTGCCCTTCCAAGGGGCAACAATTCAGCTCCCCCGAAACACAGACGATCCAGCAGTGTTTGAACTTTTATTTTTAGGTAGTCTCGGAACCGTTTCGCGAAACATGCTTGCCCCTAGTTACAAGTGTATTTGCAACACGAGAACACCCGAGTTGGCTCGTAACCGAGGTTAGATGTTACGCATCACTGACGAGCACTGAAAGACTAGCTCATGTATTTTGTTTACTGGCTGCGGTGACACGAGTGGGCGCAGTGCCCACTTGGTTTCGGACGCGAAGGTACCCGAGGGAATGCACGCCCCGGCCAGGAAGCTGCCTCCAAGGACGGACGGAGCACCCACTACAACAAACGATCAGCAGAAACAACAGGCGCACGGATGAGTTTTTGTTGGGGCGTCGCCGGGTCGGGAGGGGGTAGGGGAGAGAGGAGGATTGTTTGTATTATTTAAATATTGTCCTGACGCGGGTGGGAGGGGGGGAAGGGAAGGAGTGTTTTATCGTGTTGCGCGTGTTGGTTCGTTGAGTGGACAGCCGGGGTCGGCGAGGGGGGGCCAGGGGAAGACCGGCTGAGCGGAATCTGCCTGACGTCGTACCAAGAAAACCTCCTCCAAGGTCACGACAGGGTCATCAATCATATTTCCCTGCCCGTCAGGAGGAAGGTTGGAGAAGAACATGCCCGAAGGAAGGGGGAAAAAAAAACTACAGTAGGTGGGGCACGAGGCGCTGGACAACTTGTTTAATATTCCCCCAAAGCACAGCATGCCTTTTTCGGACGCGTTAGTTGTTTTCCAACGTTGTTTCTGTCGGTGCCCCTGAGGAGTTGAGAGATACACGAAGGAAAGGTCAAGTCAAAGACAATCAACTTTTAAGATATTTTTTTTTTTTTGTAAATACTCGTGTTTACAAAGAGCAAGTATGTGTGTTATTGAAGGGGGAAAAAAATTAGTGAAAGCATATAATTGGAAAAGGCAAGAATGAGATGTTATGGCCATGTCCAGAGAATGGGAACAGAGAGGCTGCTTAGGAAAATTATGGAGTTGATGTACACAGGAAGAAGACCCCATGAATGACCAAGGAGGAGTGGGGAATAGCAGATAGTTAAAGGAGTGCAGGAGAGAGAAGATTGGAATAAAGTGAAGGATGAGGAATGGTGGAGGGATAGAGGAAGATGAAGGCATTTTACTCTGCTGACACGGTCACAGACTAGACCCATTTGTTTTTGATGATGATGATGATGATGATGATGGTGGTGTTTAAGTATGTGCCTACATTGTCTACATAGGGACGAATTCAAAACAACATTTTCTCTAGAGTAATGAATACAAAATTCTCGCTCGCCGAACAGGGAAATTACAAAACAAAAAAAAAAAATTTGCTTTAACAATTAAAGATAAAGATAAATCTTTTGTAACTTATTGCAACTAAAAATGGGAAAATTTCCATGCCATCTGCCACGTAAAATTATTTTCCACAATACTGAGCAGACAATAAAATAATTGGTTTCAAGCAACGTAAATAAGTTAATTTTCAAGTATGGAAAAATTCACTTGCTTAAATAATTACAATGTAAGACTAAAATTACCACGGGATTGATACAAAGGTTGTTAACGTAATCTACTAAATAAAATATATATTTTCTGGATTAAATTATGTCGGTTTCCAGCTAAAAAAATATAAAAAATATTTTTCATTTTTATTCTTTACTTTTACCAACACTAAATATATTCTTGACCTTTAGTTGATTTAATTGGTTTGTGTTTGTGAGATTTAAAATTGAACACTATACAATTTATAACTTTGATCCCTCCCCCGATGAAAAAGTATTTGATCCTCATTTTTTATGAATTACCCAAAAACACTAATACACCTGACTTTTTTACTAACAGAATCCTAAACCCCAATTTCCATATTTCCAACTTCAAAAATGACCAAATTCCATAGAAACTTCCATTCCCTATTTAACCCCTATAGGGATTAAATTCTCACAAATCCTTTCATAGTGCTCATTTACGTTATATAAGGGACTCCTATTATTCAAAATGTCAAACTTCTAGACCCACCGGTTTAAGCTGTGCGTTGTCTATCGTTCAGTCAAGTCAGTGTTAGAGTTTTATTAATTAGATAAATAATTCTCTATGATTTTTCTGGTACTCTATGCATATACATAAATAGGGCCATGCATATTTCGTGAAAAGAAACCAAGGCTAGCTGAACGTTACATCACTATAGCATCGTCTGTATTCCGTGATTGGGTGAGTTTCTTTCAGGTACATGTAGATTGTTAAAACACCAATCACAGTAAGTCAGTGTGGAAGCAAACGCATACTGAGTGGCTCGATCAAATAAGGCACCGACTTCTCTCGCAGACAGCCGCCAATCACAAGGAAGAAACTGTTGGTGCGGGTTTATCTTGTTGCAGTCTAATAGGCGTTCAAATTTATCCACGAAAAATTCCTGCCCCTATACATAAATATACGCACACAATCTACCACCTTATGCCAAAACCACATTTTAAATTTATTTTTTTGATCTCGAAATCTTGAATGTTTTAAAAAGCACGTTGGAGTCAATCCCTGCATGAGCCAGAGCATTTTCATGGAAGTTGTAGATATAATTTGTCAATAACCCCATTCTTTTGTTTTATACGGTTTTTCAAAGGCATGGAAAGGTTCAGGGCAGTCGAGAAAGAAGGGGACGGAGACCACCCCCCCCCCCCCTTAATTCTGGGAGAAGGGGACGGAGACCACCCCCCCCCCCCCCTTAATTCTGGGAGAAGGGGACGGAGACCACCCCCCCCCCCTTAATTCTGGGGCATAGGCACCAACGAGGGCCGATTGATTTCAGATTTTCTTTTAATGCACGAGTTCACCCTGAAAGTTAGGACAAAATTACAAGTCTATTCTTAAAAGGATTCATTGGAAACCTTACAAGTTATGTAAGCTGTGTGTATATAAATTTTTTATAGCTGTCGATTTCACTGTTTGGATTTTTCACCGAAGCAAGATTACTACTTACTATGCTTGTCACGGCAGTTTTGTAAATAATACGCTAAACGAATTGAAATACAAACCTGATTCCGAAGAAGCAGGGACGATTTGTTGGCCGCGTACGAATTCTAGGCACGCGCGGCGCACGTTACAGCAGGAATTTTTTTTTTCTTCTTCCAGGAACTTTTCCAGTGAAGCCGCCACGGTAGCGCGACCACAGTGCGCGGCGCATTTTAAACGGGAAGTCAACAATTCACTTACTCCAGATCAGTTCCTGAACGTATCCGCTCGTGCAACTTTGCAGGTCGGAATAATATACCTACCTATGTGTGTATGAACGAGCTTTACAGTACTCGACAAGCGTTGTGTAACATCTAACCTCGGTAACGAGCTAACTGATGTGTTCTCATGTTGAAAATGCACTTAGAATATGCAACTCGGACACGGAATTTTTAACGCGGGATTTCCTTAACATAATGATAAATATACGAAAACCCGTGTTTCAAAACTACCTTTCTGCACACGTAGTTTCCGCACCCACGTTAGAATTCGCTACCGGAGCAACTACGTCGAATATCAAATCATTCGACTTGCATAACGAAATTTTAAACTATACAATGAAATGGCTCCGATAAAAGCGAAACATTCTTGAAAAAAAAATAATAAACCCAGGATTTGGACCTGATTTTTGATAAGGAAATTTATTAAAATGCTGCCCATCTTGTGAAAATTAATCCAACAATAGTACTATATAATTTTCCTTTGTCTTTGTGAACTTTGGTTACCAGCTTTTTACAGTAACCCTAATATGTTTATGTGCCCTGTTTGCCGATACAAACGTTAAAACTGGTGTCATGGTGGACTCAGCTGGTCTTAGTTGAGTTTACAGGAAGTTTCAGAGCAGTAAGAGCTTTATATTTCATTACTAGGGACAGCTGTATTTCGCGATTTCGTTTCATGTCAAAGTATTTCACAAAACACTGTAGCTTTTTCTAATAGTCATGGCAAATTGTGAGGGTGCAGCAGTACGGTGACCACATTCTCATTGGCCCCGTCAAGAGCGGGACAACACCTCTCACCGACCTCAGCCAATAACCACAGGATAAAAGCTACAGTATTTTGTGAAATACCTTGACGCGAAATGTATTCGTGAAATACAGGTGTCCCTATTCATTACTCATGCATTTAAAAAGGACTGTGCTTAATTTCTTCTTTTTTTCATTCAATAGTATTTTAAAAAATCATGCATCTGTTAGAACAGTCACTAGAAATGTTGATGAATGATGAGACATCTCACCAGTCAGCATCCATTGAACAGGTGATAAATTATGTGTGTATTTAGAGGATTGTGAAGTCTATCATGGAAGCCACTGAAAATAAGAATTTTTATAATCCCTACCATTTGTGTAAGATGAAGGTAGAATTAATAGCAAGGAATCTAGACACAGGAAATTTTCGAGATGAAAGGACCGTGGTTGTTACACATTTCCGTTCCTTGACTGCCGTCGCATTCACGAAGTTACTCCCAACAAATACCGTATACCGAGAGCTAAGACTTTACACATAAAAAAAAACACCATTTTGCAAGATTTCTTACGTTTTCGCGATTCGAAAGTGTTGGTGTGTTGAGTGCACGAGCTCTAGAATCTCCGGGGTCGTTAAGGGCGACAATGGTTTTCGCACCACACGCCTCTTCGCCTCTACGGGCCAGGCACAGAACTGGCGTGCAGACTTAGCGTTCCGTAACGCGCCTCTATGGGACTTTTAGCGGTGACCGTATAATTTTATGCTGGAATATTGGAGATACATGCTCCCTGCAAGTCCTTACACCACATACAATTACTTATTTAGAATCTTGCATACCTAAACACGCACGTAGCCCTTTTCACTGCCCAAGAAATAGTGTTATACACGAAACTGTAAACGAAATTTGCATAGACATGTGAAATTACTCTGAATTGTTATTCATAATAAGTAGAGTCCGAAAAAATTTGCGAATTCATTTCGCGATAGGCTAAAATACAAATAGTTATATGTGCCTCAGTGCTGCCTGTGCTATTGGCTCACAACTAACCTGGATGACTCTGGGCCAATGAGAAACACCCAACCGAAGCTTTATCGAATCACAGGCTGCTACGCTGGGACGTCTCACAAGACAGCAGCCAATGAGTGGGTACGTAGAACTATGGAGTTCATCCTGGAGGTCATTTAACCCGCGAATTTTTCCGGTCCCTAATAATAAGACACTTCTGGTAAAGGTTTATCAGTTTGTAAATGGAGCTCTGCATGCCGTTAGGTGACCCAGCCGGGTGGGCCATCTTAAATGTTACTGGCTTAACGTAACCAAACATTAATTTTAGTTACGATCAAAATAGACGTGCGAAAACTTACCTCCCGTGGGTGCGAAAAGAAAAGGGGAGGGGAATAAAGAACCAATTTTTTGATGTGACAACGTCTAATAAATCGATGAACGCCGGCTGTACGCAAGTAAAAGTGTCCAGTAACGCACATTGTTCCGTTACGCTGTGTCCCGTTACGCATATTGTTCCGTTACGCTGTGTCCCGTTACGCTCATTGTACGCTTGCGCCGCATCTATCTGTTTATAAAATTAAGTGAAAAGTTAAAGTGGTTTTCATTGCTTATTACAACAACAATTTCGGCAATAAAGGTTAATTATTCTTGCATTTTAAAAATCTGATTACTAGTAAAATTTCAAGTATATTATTTATCATTAAATTGAAAATGATTCAATTTTATTAATAAAGTATGCAATCATTTCATGAATGTTTTGTTATGACGTTGTCACGTTAAACTATCGTCCGTAAACTGACTTTACAGACAACCAAATTTTTGGGAGAATTTGATACTTAGATAAAAGTGTTACATATTTTGTATGGGACTGACGGTCACTTTTACAACGCCAGAACAAGATCCACGAACGAACGAGGAGTGGGTACTCGGGTTCTCCTGACTCGGGGTCGGTGAAAGGCAGAGGCTGCCCTTATTTGCGATGCGTCGCCGCGCCTGCGCGAGCTGGAGTAAATCTCAGCCTGCATGCAGCATGGACCGCCTCCCGTCGTGTCAGCCCCCTCCAGCGACGGAGCTGTGGCTTGGGTATCGTGTGCAGCCCCGCGCCGCTCTGCTTGCCAGTCGCAGAGAGCTGTCTCCTTATCACGGCTGGCCATCGAGTCTTTCAGGGTTCGTTACCACAACGCCGAAATACCACAACAACCGAACGTACAATAACGCCGAATGCCAAATTGACCGCAAATGCCGACAGCTATAAAACTGCTGTGTACCACAACGCCGAAATACAGTAACGCCGAAAAATGTTGCTGCGTTGGTGGGGGGGGGGGCACAGGAGCAAAATGAAAAAAAAAAAAAACTGAATGAATTTGTTTGCTAACCCTACCTAACCTAACCTTTGTGGCAGTACTGCAATGACATTTTTTCGGCGTTAATGTATTTCGGCGTTGTGGTAATTCGGCGTTGTGGTACACAGCATTTTTCTAGCTGTCGGCGCTGTAGTCAATTTGGCATTCGGCGTTATGGTTTTCGGCGTTGTTGTACGTACGGCGTTGTGGTGCGTCCCCGTATTTCAGTTCTCGCCCGAGATGTGTAACATCCAACTCCGAGATAATGAGCAAATTCATGTTTTTTTCTTGTGTTAAAAAAAAAAAACAACATATAATATGAAACTTGGACACGTGAAATTCTTTGAAATAATACCTGTGTGATAGATGTACACACGAATTATGTTTTTTTTCTTCCAACCAAAATTTCTGGACGCGAATCACGCGTATTTTCCGCACCCACCGCTAGAATTCGCTGCCTGAGCAAGCAGACTGTCGAATCATTCGATCGTAGAACGGAATTTTAAACTGTACCTACAATGAAATGGATTTGATAAAAGCGAAGAAGACTTGAAAGAAATACCAAACCCCGGCTTTGGACCTGATTTGCGACAGGAATTTTATTTAAAAAATCTGCCCATCTTGTTAAAAACCGTTGAACAGATAATACTTTAAAGTTTCCTCTTTGTATTTGTGAACTTTGGTTCTCGCCATCCGACACAGATGGCAACACCGTGGTTGTTACACATTTCCGTTCCTTGACTTCCGTCGCATTCACGAAATTACTCCCATCAGATGCCGTATTTAGACAGCTAAGATGTTACACATAAAAAAAGAAACATTTCGTGGGAATCCCTGGCTTCTGTTACCGCTAAACACTAAAACATTTAAGGGAAAGGTGAACTTACCATACTAGTGGTGTTTAGTGTACCGTGCAACACGATCGCCAACATGTCATTCCACATAAAAGGATTCCAGTGTATAAAATTGTACGCGCCAACAATTATAGCTATAAACAGAAGTATTTCCATACATACTTCAACATAACATTCTTGCTTCCTCTAAATGGCATCCGTATGTGTCCATAGTTTTGACGGGAACTCTAGACCACAGCCTATGTTGAGATAAGACTAGTGTAAAATCTTAGAACAGCTGATATATTTCTGGAAAACATACTAATGCGAGCGCGAGGCACGTTGATAGTGCCCGTAGAATTTCTGCGTGTGAAATCAGACGTGTTTTATGACTTTCTATTGGATGAGGACGTAACTAACTAAACTCAGACATCTTTATTCTGTCTGCAGATTGCTTGGTTTGTGACGAGAAAAAATGGGGCGTGGATGTGTCTTGGACACGGCCGTGTGTTTTACGTGAATACGTGTACGCAACAGGTAATAGTTTTTTTATACAAAATATAAAATACGCTATTTTTTTATTTTAACACCATATATATTCACTCTATTTTACACTAATGTTTTATATATGCAATCGATAGATTTTGACGAGAGCTGACGATTGAAACATAAACGAACGTCGTAGCTTCTCCAAGCCAAAGTTATACTAAATGGAATTCTCGAAACGCAGCAAAATGACATCAAATTGGCGGCGCTTCCCCCTCCACCGCGCGCGATGAGTCACAGTCTTCACTTAGCGTTACGAAATCTTTGATCCTTTAGCTATCCAGTGGTGAAAAAAAAGGTTGGATGGATATGTAGCTGCAATACCAAACTGTATCCCCCGATTTTGTTATCATTCGTTTTGTGAATTGCCTCCCACTATGGAAGCAATGTTAAAGACGTATTAGCGTCAAATAAAAAAAAAACAGATTGCCACTGCGCGCCCTTCTTTTAGCTTTCCACAAATTTACGGAGAGTTTGAAGGAATCGTGCCCTGGAAGTACACGAAGCGTTCCTGCGTCAGCGACCCCCGAAAATGCTTGTTAATGTTTCAGTTGAGACAATCACGCACTTGTAGCTACATACTGAAGTATTAGAAAGGTTCCACATATCCATCGGAAATCAATGTACGCTCTCGAAAGTCGTCAGCATAGCAGAAAACTGCTAGCTAGTCTCCTTTTCGTATTTAAAACTATAGGAATGCTGACTTTCCACACTACTGCTTACCTGAACAGTCTTCCGACACTGGTAGGAGCGACGTTCGAGTTCAATACCAAACAAACCAATTCATTATTTAAAAAAATTGTATGCACTTGCATGATCACGAATATAAAAACTATTTATTTTCCTCAAAAAATATTTTTATAGACCACAAAAACCATAAAATAGTAACAAAATGAAACAATTTACGGTAAGCTCACGAAAAAAAAAAAAAATACTTCCGTTAACCTACCTAATTAGTACGAAAATTATAGATAATAATTATATAATACGTGTCCATGATTTCAGGATGAAATCAGGATGTTTGTATTTCCCAGTGTATTTTCCGCGTAATTTTAAGGAAATATTTTTAAAAAATAAGGTGGGGAGGATGAGGGGGGGGGGGGGGGGTTCTAGTGAACCACGTGGAACGCAAGAGTGAAGCAAAGCACAGTGTGCCTGGTAATTGCTTTCGATAAAAAGCTACGCCGTGCGATATAACAAAAACACACCGGCCATCCCCGCGGACGCACCACAAACAGAGCTCAATCACTGCCGATAATCAATAAAGAAAGAAAGCTGATAAATGGTTGTGATTGACAGCGAGAGGGCCCCACGATGTTTTAACTGACGTTTATCCCCGCATCTTCCTCCCCTCCCCCAACCACCAATCCTTCACCTTTACCCTAATCACCGTTATGACTGGTCAATCAACGCATCCGGCTGCAGAGACTGGACGCGAAAGATGCCCAGTCCTAGCGCAGCGCGTTGGTGTTATTACTTCTTTTAGATGTGTGACCTCTTAGCTGTCGGTACACGGCATTCGGCCGTAGGCCTATGTAATACGGCATTTACGTAACTTATTGAATTGAACGGAAGGCGCATGGAACGGAGATGTGTAACCAAGGTGCTGCCATCTGTGGCGGATGGCGCAAACCAAAGTTCACAAAGCCAAAAGTTAAATTTTTATAGTAGTATCTGTTTAATGATTTTTTTAAAAAAATATGGGCAGCATTTTAATAAAATTCCTTGTCAAAAATCAGGTCCAAAGCCGTGGTTTGGAATTTTTCAAGGTTTTTATTTTTTTATTTTTCACTTTTATCGGAGCCGTTTCATTATACAATTTAGAATTTCGGTTCGCTAATCAAATGATTCGATAGTCGACGTAGCTGCCCCCGCAGCTAATTCTAGTGGCAGGCACGGAAACTAAGCGTGATTCGCGTTAAGAAATGTATTTGAAAACACAATTTCCGTATTTTTTTCTATCACAACTAAGGACTATTTTAAAGAATTCTACGTTAACATTCGTGAGAACAGATGAAATTTCCCGTTACCGTGGTTAGATGTTTCACATCTCTGGCTTTTCCGTGTCACGTGACTCGTTTCGAATCTGAAGGTTCTCAGAAGTAGTACCAATGGTCTATGTATAGGCCTACTTCCGCCTTTGTTCTGTCAACAATGGTTGTACACGAAGGCGAAGATTTCAACGATGTTTCGGTCCCCCTCAGAGTCGCCATCTTCAGGGTAGCAGTTACCTACTGAGGTTCTTGGAAACTACTTTTGCCTGAGACGGGAGTGTTTCCTGATTGGCTGCAGCTGTCAGTGGCCGCAAAAAAGTTGCGATACTTTTAAGTGGTTGTAAAAAACTTCACGTGATTGAAGTTTTCGTGAACAAACGTAATGTGTTGCTTTGTATACTACGATGGTTAGAGAAGGGGCAAATTACCTCTGATGCTTCATTTAATCTGAGACAAGTAACGCGAGTTTTTTTTTCCAGAGAGCGATTAAACACCACCGTCTTAAATTTTCATTTTATTTTAACTACAACTTACAGTAGTCTATATAATATATATAACTTAATTATATGACTTAAAAAACTACGTAGCCTAGCTTAACACAATTTTTCTAATTCAGTATTCCAAGCTTAGTGTAAATTTTACGTCATCCCATGGTACCCTAGGGACTTAAGACGTGTGCCGTATAACTAAAGGTGCACATATTGAAACATTTGTAAAAAAACTAGGATAGTTAACCTTCAATTCGTTGTATGATTTGTAGTAAATAGTTTAAATTTAACTGTTATAATATAACATTGAAACTGGGAAATTCTTTATGGACATGCTGTATAAATTCAGACTGAACCTGGTCACTGAAACTCATTTTGGTAACACTATGACAAAATGCCGTTAATCCTAAGAATGCGTAAATTTAAAACCAAAACTATATTGTGCTTGAGTGGAAAAAATTAGGAAATAGTAGTACAGTCAAACCTGAAGGGACCATTATTTTGTCATTTTGCAACAACAGTGTTTGTGTAACAAAACTATTACACAATTAAATTACAAAATTTTTCTAATTTATAAATAAAATTCAAATAAAATTAAAACTTGCACACAATTTTATACCACACAAAATGTACTTTTTTTAGATATCGTACAATTTAATTTTAGGAATTTTAGGATGGTTAAACCTGTAGTTCAAAAAGAAATTTTCTACTGTATCACACTACAGTACTTTTGTATTTAAGAAATTACTTAGCACTATAACTACTATGTAATTTATAAGCATTATGAAAATTCTTTATATTAATGATAGTTTTGTATAAACAGGGTTTTTATTTATTTGGTTTCTCTATAAATAAAATAATATTGTATAATATAAAACAAAAATAACAGCATAAATATGATGTTATACTACAATTATGTCTGAAACTTAGTAATAACGTTGTATTGCAGCGGAAAAACTTATTTTTTTCAAAAGAGTCCTTTCCGCGTAACGGTCGTAACGGTCGCATTCCGTATTTCAATTTTTTTGAAAGTTATTTTGTTGCTAAAATTAATTTTTATTGGCAATAACCAAGAGTTTCAACGTTAAACCTATAGTTACAACAACCTTTCAAATAAAAAAAAATGTATTGATTGGATATAACACTACCTGTTGTTTGGTGCATGGAACACAGCTTAATTCCATTTCTTAATAAACCTTCTTCGAGGGTTTTTAGTAGATTATTTTGATTATTTTAATCCGTTGAAATAAGACAGACAGAGCTTTAATACCCTACTTTGGGATGTCAAAATATGTATATAGTACAGTGTGAAAATCAGTATAATAGTAAATTATTATTGTTGTGTTCCACGTTGTTATGACAGTTATGAAAGTGATAATAATACTAATAAAAATATTATATTATTGAGACACAACTTAATCTACTATACACTTTTATTTTGTTAGAGTGATGTTATGTTAAGCATAATGAAAATAGTACATTCAAATGGAAACAAATGAATTTTGTTTAAATTATGTTATAAAATAAGCCTACATTAAATTACTATTACGGGAGCTACGAAAGGCACAAAACATAACCAAGAATCTTTTCCAAATGAATCCAATATCATTTACCTAAATGCACTCTGTTTACAATGTTGTACACGATATTGTTCGTGAAACTACAAAACTATCACAAAAACACGTATTTAAGTAAATTAAGGTTGGAAATCTCCGACTAGCAAGATCAGCCAGAGAACACAATCTCTAGTACTAAGGTCCTCTGAGGTCCAAAATGTCCTGACATTATTTATGTTGTGATTTTTACTGAAATAATTTAATTTTATAATATTAGTGCTGAACGCAACATTCTTAGGCAGTCATGGCCTGCAAAAATACTAACTGCCAATTCAATCAAGGTTCTAAAAGTTGGCGTCAATTATATTCACCAATGCAAGCATAGACAATTGTCACAGATAAAACTTACTGTGTTTATTTTAATTCTTCCCAGAGACACTATTGACTTAACCAAATGACTTAGTCATATCATGTAGAAGCCATCACCCATCCTTGTGCGACGGTTGTATTAAAATTCCTAAATAATACACTGAATACTATTTGCACCAAACTGCTACATGCTTGCCTTATGATGGCGTCACTCACTTTTTAAGTGTTCTTAATTTAAGCTAGTATCAATTTACACTGTTGTGATAAAATACATATCAATTCCTCCTAGATTAACTCTAAAAGAACTGCGCGTGAGCATAGAATATGTCGTGTCATAGATACGTTTAATACCTAGAACAGAAGAAAATTATAAATAAATAATAATTATCAATCAATATTGATATAAATAAAACAGTTTTTACTAGACAGCTGTATCGTTTCGGTCACACCATACAAATTGGTTACTTCACCACGGTAGCATAGGCTACCTACTCTAGAAACTACCTTAAATAATAAACTCAAAAATGTAGATTTTTTTTTTGGTTGCTTAAATAGACATTAAAAAGTATATCAATTTTTTACATAAGGAAAAAAGCAAATCCAAATCCGCCCATGAAAGTGTTTTAATGACGGGCTCTTACACTGTTTCATTTCTTTCTATTTCATTTACCTTCACCTTTCAGAGTTCCAATGAACTGATTCGAATGCTTCAAGCCCACGAACACAAACGCGTACTAAATATAGTAATGGTAGTGACGGTGTAACACAAATAAAGAGAGAGAGAGAGAGAGAGAGAGAGAGAGAGAGAGAGAGAGAGAAGGATCGCCTAGTGCACGGTACCGTCATGGCTAGACTCCTGGCGCCATCTCTGATAACTCACTCGATTTAACTTCGTTCTTATGGACAGCGACCAGTTTAATTTCTGAACGGCTTCTCTTCTTTTCGAAACAGCGATGTTTCCATGCGATATTTAAACGACCTCCTTTAATTAGCGTGTCTTTGTTAACAACCACTTGAGCGTTTTGCAGTTGCGGTTTGTAAATTGATATAAAAGTAGTTTTTTTTTTATAAGATCATAGTTCGAGCTCCAATGAATGAGTAATTTAAAAAGTATGATGATGATATTGATGATGATAGGTTCATCAACCCAGAGGCCGTTTTTAATTCCCAGCCAATCAACGTGAGGATATAGTCGTGGCGTGACAGAGGCAATATGAGTTTGAAATGTTTTGATATTGCTTCCGCGGCATGGAGTTGAAGGGAAAACACAGACACCATTCCTGAACCCGGGTAGAAACTAATACTTAACATTAAAAATACTTTTTACGGACACACATCAGCCCATGTCAACCGCTAAAAGCATGGACTTCACAGAGAATTCCGTGAAGGAACAAGTCCGAAAAAAATACCATGCCACAAAATAACTCATTGGGCTGACGACGAGACAGTTTATTTATTTATTTATTGCCATATTTCAAGTGGCGAAGTTCAGGCGTACCGCCTTGTCTTCCACTTAACCACATACATCTTTAACTAGGTACATGCAAAATAAACCTGATAAATATTATATCCTAGACATACTAAACATTTTCAGAAATAATTTTAAATAAAAAACTGAATTTACATCAGTAAAAATATTAAAATAACAAAAAATTAGCATAAAGATATACATGAGCTACCTAAAGTACCTAAAGTAAGAAATATTATAAAGAAGGACGTTTTTTTTTAATCCATCTAATGCGAACGTTATAAAGATTTAAAAATATCTTATAACTTAAACATTTATGTAAAAAAAACTAACGGAGATACAAACAATTTAAATATATATATATATATACATAGACATTTTCTGACAGTAAATCATACATAGCCACATACATTCATACATATTCAATCACACATATCTGATACAACAGCTAAACCTGATTATCGGAGTTGAGCAAGTAGGTACCTGAAAATTGTTAGAAGAAAGAACATAAAATACAAACAACAACCTTGGATAACACAGCGACAAACAAACGAACCCAATGATGACGCAAAACAGATATTCTGGACAACACAACGTCAACGGCACAGACAAACATATAAGGCTTCCTGAGACTAAAAAGTTAAGTAGACATTAAATGAATAAAAATTAAGTTGAATCATTACTCTCTACATTCTTTGTTCCTACGGCTACAGCATCTTCATTTAATTAATTTAGAATCTAAGTAAAATAGTTGTTAATTATCTGTTTAGTTTGCATCTAGTCTTTCAGTGAAATATTAAAGAATGCTGCTAACCAATTAGCTTATAAAATATATTAATTTTTTATTTAAAATGGGTTCACAGAGCCAACAATGAAACAAATTAAAATGTTATCGATAAAACTGCCCAATGATTTAAACCTTATCATGCACAGCAATATTTAAATTAGACGCCACTACAACCAACGCATATCGTTTTATTGGGAATGGAAATTAATGTATCGCCCATCAATAAAATCTTACCTTCATGTCTAATAAAAACATACATTTTTCATAAGAAAAAAACCGAAATTTTCTTTACTCGTTTATGAAGCTTTCACGAAGGCTGTCAAATTTTAAGTATATATATTAAATTTTATGTAATGTAACTAAAAAAATTGACTGTGTTTCTTAAGTAAGCGACAGTTTGGTATAGTTTAGGTTCTTGTCTTAACGAATTTCCCTACACTGTGGTTTCAAATATATGTATACAAAAAAAACTTTCTTAAAAGTAAAACAAGTACCTTTAATAATAATAATAAAAAAATTCTAGGTGACAATTTTATTTTATTAACGCGCAAAATAGTGAAGTTAAGAAGCGCGCTTTTAATGAAGGTGCCCGGTAATCCTCAGATTAAAACAGGAGCGAGGTGAGGGATTCAAAACTCCTAAATCCCTCTTATTTTCGTTTTGCACCCTCCAGACCTCGTGCTATCGCACCGCAACGTTTCAACCCCCCCCCCCCCTCCCCTTTTTCTCCTTCCATACCTCTGGGATCTCTTTTTATTCCCCGAACCCTCCCCCTCGTCAAAGGGGTGGCTATTCCCCATGACAAAAGATAATCCTGCGGTCCTGGCTTCGTTTCCCTGTCGTAACCGCTTCAACCTCTTCCCCCTCCCTGATGGACCCCGCCCACACCTCTGGTCGCCTTATCTTTCCGGTCGCAGTCACCCTGCACGTTTGCCGCTTACCGCTTCTGAGACGATTACCGCAGTGAGAGGTTCAGCGAGGGAGGAGGGAATGAAAATATGGCGCGCACAGGGCAGTTAAATCCCTCCGTCATTTTTTTTTTTTTTTTTGTTTTCCGTGGAGAGAGGGGAGAAACTTTGTTTGCAAAGTATACATTCTCGTGTTGTTATACTTCTATTTATTTCCACCCGTCCGCAATACATTATTTACTCGTATTGATGACTCAAAACACCATCTCCGAATGTTTTTTTTTCAGGGATAAATTGGAGGTGCAATTTATTTTCCTTGAACTATGAAGCTAAAAAAAAAAAAAAAAAAACGAACTCACATCAAGGTAATGATAAACCACAGATCGAAATTTTGCTGCATAAAATTTTTGGTGATATTACAACGTCTGTTTAATTATTTAATTTGTTGGACGTTATTCATTTGTGTTGCAAACAATGGAGAAAAATAAACTGGGAGGAAATAAATTTAGAATGAAAATGTGATTTTTTTTTTATTAGAACTCTAGCACCTAACGCTTAGCTTTATCAAATTATAAAGATATTTTTTTTCTTCTTACCCACACTCAAAAAATCCAAGTATGATGGCTCGCGGACGCAAGCACCAATTTACTTTGCCCTCAGAGCCGCCCTACCCTTCAAGACCGAACGAATTAGCCGCGCGTCTTTATTAGTTCTAGTATGTCTCTCCGCATCTGATAAAAACAACATTTCGCTTCCCCCTCCCCTTTTTTTCTGAAGAATAATACAGGAGAGGGAGGAGAAATAAAATAAAGAGGTATGAGAATCCACTCGCTTTGTGGTTCGCCGACGGAAATGAAAGGGATGCTCGTACCAGCCGGTGCATTAAAAAAATAAAAAAAAAAATAAAAAAGATGGAGTGGTGGGAAGCCTGCCTAAAACGCCATTTCATTTGGATGGGCTCTAATTAAGAGGAGAAGGTCCATCGTTGGTAAAAATTTTCACGCGGGTCGTTAAAAAAAAAAAAAAAATTAAGACCGGCCGGAAACCATCGGGGAAGTAATAGCGGTGAGTCCCGCTGCGAGGCTAGTAGAGTTTCACTTACATTCTCTCGTAATGCAAGGCAAATAGCCCTTTTTTAGAATTAAAAAAAATCGTAAAGCTAAATTAGCCGTAAATTATATACATGTACGTAGTGTTTAAAACGCTGGAACAAAGATGCCGCAAAATATTCGCTGCAAATGTATTCTGCAAAGATGGACAATGGTATGTAAAAAAAATATAGTCATTTTTTCTTCTTGTATAATGCTGCAGCAGATTTTTTCTTATAAACATTAACTAAATAACCTACCTTTTAGTGAAGTTAAAAATTAATTTGTTAATTAACTGCTTACCCTACACAAAGAGAGAGGCTGAATGAGTCAGCTTCTAATCAAAAGTGTGTCAAAACTTCATCAGACGGTCATAAAATTATTAAACACATCAGCATTTTGTTTAAATATTCCACCTCTACCTAATTAAATTAGCTTTGGCATAAATATTCCTGGATTTTGTCTTTTTTATTTATATTTTTTATAAATAAGTTTTAAATTAGAATTTTGACAACATAAAATTTAACATTTTATGAACAATAATTTAATGAAACTAACAGCACTAAACTAACTATATTAAATTTTTTATATTTTCCTATAGGTGACAAAATAAATGTTTCTCAGTTAATAATCTGTAAGTAATAATGTTCAAGTACTGTTTATATCGTAATACGAATAAATAAAATAAATTTTAAATAAATAAGCACCTTTAAGAGATTGAAAACAATTTACGACGTAAATATCAGAAAACTTGCTGGCCTAGTTAACCTCCACTCAACACTCCAATTTGTTTTGTGATACGTTACATTCTGCGAAATGGAGAAAATAAATGCTTAGAATCTAATGATCCTCATAGTGACTAAAAAAAAATCTATTTTTTATAATATGAGAACAAGTTTTATAGTAAAATTTGTTATGCTTACATTAAGTACACTGAAAAGTATTAGTTATTGTGACAGCCATTTGTTGCACATATTTTAAATTTGATCCTGATCGAATATATATCGATCGTATATATTGGTTGTATTAATTGATTCTACATTTATTGTTCCTTCTTCTATTGGTAATAGGTAGTCTGTGAGTTTTGAGTAAGCATCCTGAATTGATTTAGTGTATTCATTATTTATATTTATACTGTTTATGGGTTCTGTTCTTCTAATTTTAATTTTCTAATATTAACGCTTAATATATTTAGGTGAAATGTCCTACATACATGAAATGGTTTTAGTGATGCAGGTTAATACAAATGATCTGTCTTTAGTAATTTAACATTGAAACCAATTTTTTTAGTTCCTCGAAGTGAATTTGTCAATAGCGGTCGTCTGCAGTGACTTTTAAATCCGCATCGTAAAATACTGATTCTTATCCTTTATAACGTGCACGTTATCAATACTTTTCCGATCATAAATATTTTTTCACTCGTTTGCACCTCTTCATCAATTATATCGCCTGTTCATCTCTATTGCCCAGCACCAGGTTACTTCTACACCACGACTCCACTGATTTCCGCTTCTTGCCTTCGAGACCGATAGTTCAACCTCGTTTATCACTAACGCACTTCATTGATTCACTCTTCGCGTACTGACTAAAGTGTAGCTCGCACCTCATACATCAAGTCAACATGTCAGGTGTCACAGTTTAAAATGAGACGTGTGTTCTTAAGAATCGATTCATTCCGCTTCAAGGCAGTTACAAAAAATACCTTCAGTAGGTGGGGCAAAAGAGTTCTGTATTAAGTGCTAATGCTCTCTCGTTTCCACTTGGATGGTGGCCATATTGTACTCTTTTAAACTTATTTGAAAAAATTATGTTTCCAGAATTAAAAATATATATATAACATGATATGTAACATGATCTACACATTTACTAGGAAAACCTTAGATAATTTATTATTTTACTATATTTTTTTAGATGTTGACCTAGTGTGTTTCATAACTCAAAATTAAGGTCTGCTAAGCATAACAGTTTATTTTTAAATTTCTATAATATGTATAGAATCGTATTCTCATGATCGGTGACAAGGTAGCATTTTGCGGTTTTTATAACTCCTTTTAGAACATGGCTGATGGGGAAAGCCATTAATATACTTTCGAAATCCTGAAGTCTGTAATCGTTTAACCAAAAACGAACATATAAGTTTACCGAAATTCGCAATTGTGAAACTTGAAAAAAATATCCTAAATAGTTGTAAATGAAGTGGTAAAACAAACATTTAAAAAACTACAAAAAACTGATTTAAAAAATATATTTTTCAACATCCATTTACCTCAGTTTGGTTACGGCGAGTTCAAACAAAACTTTTGATAAACGAAACCAAAGCTTATAAGTTTTCACTACGAGACAGAAGTTCAGGTCGCAAAAGCAAAATGGCATAATTTTCGGAAATGGTGGGAAGGACGAGGCAAAACTCCACGGCTTTGGAAGTTATAAGATACTGCACAAACTCTCAGAAATTTTAGTTATACCTGCAAAGAATAACTGGGTCAGGAGGAAGCCTTTCGCTATCGTATTTTCGCTATAGACTCTTACCGCATCTCCCACTCGCGTCAGACGCATAGGCTATGACGAGGCACGCACAAATATAAAACAGCCCTTCTAATATTCTCAAGTAATTTTTAAGTTGCGATTATTTATTGTTATGACCATTAAATTGCACAAAATGCATTCCAGGGTAGTTTCGCTACCATCAAGTTTCGTCCCACTTACCAACACGCTTGGTACGTCCACAGATGATCACAAAAATGACTATATACGAGTTTCTGGTGGCAGACGCGGTTCCGTCATCTGGACATCAACAAAAAAAAAAGTGAGCTCTGCGCATGCGCGGAATTTGGGCAACAGAACGGCAATGGATAGGACACAAAAATCCGCTCCCTGAAAATAAGGGAATGGCTGTGTCCTATCGTGCGCTAGGAATACAGTTAGGAAACAGGTGTAGCACACTCAACAGCTAAACGCCTATTTTTGTGTCTTGGAATACCGGCCTGGGGTAGCTAACTCTTCATGACGATCGTGAAAAAACAATTTTTACGGGCGAGACCTCAATTTAGAAACCAAGAAGCTTAGTGACTCTGGCCACGAAAGCCAGTATGTATGGAGTGAAAATCCAGCACTGTCTAGAGTTCGGGTGGGTGGTAATAGTGTCCACGACCAAGGATGCAGTTGTCTCTGATTGCAAAAATAAATCCCAGAACTGGTTACGACCAAAGCGGACATCCGTCCAAGTACCCAAACCCCCTGCACGGTAAGACTCTTTTCTGCCCTGACAAACCCATTACTTCCGTATTTTTCTGCACTGTTAATGATTGCCTATTTCACCACGCATTTCAGTGCCCAGGGTTTTTCCTGTACCTACGCATGTTTCACCTGGGTCCAACTGAACTAGTCAGTTTCCACCTGGTTGCCCGGTACATGTTTTTTTTTTGACCTGACAACGTCTAATAAATCGATGAACGCCGGCTGCACGAACGAAAAAGTGTCCCGTTACGCACATTTTCCCGTTACGCACATGGTTCCGTTACGCTCACTGTACGCTCGCGCCGCATATATCTCTCTTCCACTCGATTGGAACAACCATCGATTTGACTTTTTCAAGGCACATGAAACTTGAAACACTCCCATTCGTTTCCTACTTTTCCTATCATCGTCCTATCCTTAACAGAATAACACAGATTGGAAGAAGTTAAATAGGAAACATGTATAAAAGTTGTAGTTAAAATAATCTGTTCGTTAAAGTAATAAACATATTTGAATTAATGAGTGCAAATAAAAGTAAATTTATCAATTAATTAAATCGTAAATTTCATTTCACTCCTACTTTGTATCCACACAAAATAGTGATAATTCAATAAAAATGATTAAACTTTTTTTCATAAAAGTATGCAATCATTGCATCAATGTTTTTTTATGACGTTGTCACGTTAAACTATCGTCCGTAAACCGACTTTATACAACCAATTTTTTTTTTTTTTTTTGCAAACGCAGATGGCTCGCGGAGATGCATAAGAGCGAAAAGGGGAGGGTAATCAGTGTTGGTTACGAGTCAATCATCGCATGTCAGCACCGAGCCGTATCGCACAGACGAATGCGGTGCTTCACTCGAGTACCCCCTCATTCTCATCCTTTCTTGCTAGGGTAGATGCCGCCGGAGTTACTCCTTTCATTTCCTTTTTTTATTATTTTCTCAGGAGGTCCTTAGTATAAGGGTGTATTATTGTAAGCCCTAAGTCTTATTACGCCTCAAAGCAACCCGCACAAGCGCGGATCCAAGGAAGGGCTGTATAGAAAATGTGTGTGTGAGCTGGCGGGGGGGGGGGGGGATATGCCCCTGCCTACTCTATCAGAAGCTCCAGAACACCAGTGGCAAACGAAGGGGGCAATAGAGCAATATATGTGTTACTGTGTGAGAAGCCATGTCACCTATAGCTAAAACTGTATACCCATACGTCAGTATGTTAGTGTCAATAGAAATGTAAGTTTTTCTAAATATAGGTGTTCAAATTGTAATTTTATTTTCCATAATACTCCTCGAAAAAAATTCCTTCATGTGCCTCTGCAATACACATGACTATTTCGTTGGCACACAATCCGTTATTTAAGACGTTAATGATATTTTATCCTTTAAACATTACTCTGAGAAGACGCAACAAAGGTTGTGTTGTTCTTCTGGAATATTATTTTGATGGTAACAATATCATGACAGTTATGGGGGGGGGGGGAGGGGGGGAGTAGGGTTGTGATAAAATGATCTAAGTGGTGGGATCTAACAATTTTTAAGGGCATAATTTTTTTTGTGCTATTCATTCATATTTTTTACTATGACTCATAATTAAGTTACAATACGCTCCCATGTTGGTTAAGGTGATGCTAATTGAAATCATTTTGTTGGTCTCCGAGCCACTACTCGTACACCAGCTCACTGGGATCTGAAAATAACACCTTTGAATACGTAACCTGGTTGTTGCTAGTAGTTGTGGGCCCGCCCAACAGATAGCGTCACATATCGCGGGAAACATGGTTTCAGTTTCCACTGTAAGAGTCGCACTTCTGTATCTCCCTCCTTGTTCTGTGGTGCAAGCGGGACTTGGGTACTCGCCGCCGGGAAGCCTACGATGTATGTACATTCTGTATTGCACAGACCCGAATACTCACGTTGGCAAGCCTTCTTTCAACAGACGAGAGAGCCAAGCGCCCGATCGTGCATCTTCGGTTTTTTTTTTTGTTCATTGTAAATGAATAAATATACAATTCATGATAACTAATGGTCAATTAGGTTAGGTTAGCTACATTATAAATACTTTAAAACATTGTGGACGGTTGATTTGGTTAGGATAGCTACATTAAAGATACTGTGAAATCATGTAATCAAAAAAGCGAGCACGAACTTCGGGGAACTTCAAGGTTTGGCTCTCTCGTCTGTGAAAAGAAGGCATGCCAACGTGAGTATTCGGGTCTGCGCAATACAGAATGTACATCGTAGGCTTCCCACTCGCCGCCGGCACGAAGGATCTAGTGAACTGGAAAAAGAAAGGTAGTGGGGGGGTGGGGAGAATAAAAGATGAAATAAAAGACGGTAAAACTACATACCGGCGCGCGGGCCGTTTGCCGCCTGGTAATAAGCCCGGAACTGCTACCGCCATGCCGCGGCGTCTCGCAATTAGACGGGCCTGGGAGGTCTGGGCCTGATTGGTCGCGAGACTTCATCATGATGCAAGAGGAGAAGGCCCTGGCTTTGTCCAGGAGCAAGGAGGAGGAGGAGTTCACGTGCTGTAGAGGAAGATGACCTTGGGTAGCGGATCAAACGGGAGCCATGAACAGTGGCGGGAAAATTATTACGAACTCGACAATCCCTTATCAAATTTATTCGCCGGAGATAAATCGTGCATTATATATATAACATCAGAAATTATCTTAACTGCAAGAAAATTAAAACATCAAAATGACTCAATGAAAGACATTTTGAATTCTTAATTTTCTTGCAGTTAAGATCATTTGTGATGTAAATAATGTATTATTGTTATTTTATTGATAATGAATTAATTTTAATTTGACAAATTTAGTTATTATATTTTTTTAATTGTCTTTTGTCATGTGTTTATGTTTGTGTTGTCCCATTTTATTGTTGTGTTTTGTGTATGTTATTGTTTTTTTTTTTGTAACATTTGTTAAGTGCCCACTGTTGGTAGGCACTCAAAAAATTATAATAAATAAATAAAAAAATATATATGAAACCTACATTGTTTCTTCTGGAATACCTAGACCATAACCAGATTCTTAAAAATTATTATTTATTTATTTGTTTCTAAATTCTGCAATTTATGTCATTTCCTGTTATTTTTTTTCTCGCCTCTAATAGAAGATTTTTTTTGCCACCTACGAGGAAGCAGTTTTTTTTAATGAGAGGGGAAATTGTTAAAAAAAAAAAAAGCAGAAGTGCCACTTATTCCGGTGCATCAATTGAAACTAAAAATTCTATGCAGTGCCATTCAGGGGCGCAAAACTTTAAGATTCGCAAAGGAGGCCCACGAAATTATACAAAGTTGGGGGGGGGGGGGGGGAGGGGGGGAGGCGGTGAGAGATTTGCGCGTGAGTTTTAACCCATACAACCGATCTCTGGAAAGAGGGGTGCGGTTTGTTGTGTACTGCCTATATTTTGGTCTATATGCATGCGATAAGAAAAAAAAACACTCATAGTAAACAGAAAGTTTGCCATAAATCATCATAGTTTTGACATTAAACCCGTTTCACAGTAACAAATTTGAAAACGCGAGTGGATCCCCTCAGAGAGGAGCTTCTTGATCCCAGGAGGGAACGCCCCCCCCCCCCCCCCCCAACCCTTCTCTAAGGGTCAACGCCCATGGTGACCAGCAAACTACTCTTGCTTTCAGTACATAAACGTTCGGAGGATCGTAAATATCCGCCTTCTTTACATACACCACACACACACACACACACATGCACAATAAGCGAAGCGAGTGTTGTATTTATTACAACGACATGAAAATGCAATATTCTAACATGATGTGTCAAACCCGTCCGCCGGGATGGGCTGTCAATTCCGCTCAAGGTTTCTTACATGTTTAAATAGCATTACAGTTGCATGCACATGGTTAGTTTCATGGGTTAGTTTTTAACATGTTTTATTTCTTCAAGTAAAACTTCTTCGTGCGATGATTCGACCCCCCACCAAAGAAAAAATAGAACCGAGAGAGATAGATGTAAGAAAGAATAAGACAGAGAGTGTGCGCATGCGCTAGTTTCAGAAAATAGATATAGGTATCCCATTAATTATATATGTTTTACTACCAGTGCGCTCGCGTTCCCCCTTGTTCAACCAGCAGCGTAGAGAGCGCTGACAAGAATATCCCTGCATTTCCCGCATAGGTAGCGCTACCTGTTTTGAGTTTCATATTTAGTTCAGAGATTTGGCGTGTTCCAAATGGCAGAATTGTTTGAAGGAACAGTGACACGCGCGGTTTTTTTCTTTATAATGTGAGTATTTAAAAAGTGAGTAATATTTATTGTTAATTAATCATTATTTATTGCTCAATATTTATTGATATCCTGAGCTGTTGTTTATGAAGTAATTCATAATACATAATTAATTTTAATTTTAATAAAAAGTATAATAAACACAAAAAATGTATTCTTAAGTACTTGAAAAAGAAATGAAATCACACGCTGTGTTATTTTAGGAAATGTCCCCTCTCTCTCTCTCTCTCTCTCTCTGCCGTTTTTTCTCTTGCGATCTACTAACGAGTCGAGGTTTGAATTGCCATAGGAGTTTCACTTCTATCACAAGTACAGAGTTAATTTTGTTTTGTTTTGGAAATTGACAAAACGTTCAACCCGGTTTTATCACGTGTGTTTTTAGGAGTGAAAAACATCTAAACACAGTATTTTAAGTGGATAGGTACGTGTAAGAATCCTTTATCTTTTAATATTCCAGCAAAATTTACGGAGTCAACCCTTAAATTCGCACGGAGGCGCGTAACCGAGGCGCAGACTGAACTCAAGTTCGTAGAGGCGAAGAGGCGCGCGATGTGCGAGCCGATGTCGCCTTTAGCGACCCCTGCGCCCAGCCAGCGCCTAACTGGGCACGGGCACACACGCAGTGTGCAGAGCTTTAGGAAAACACCCACACGATTTGAACATTTTAAAATAAATGTTTAGGAGAGTGAAAAGGGATAAAACTCGTGTTTCAATAATAATATTAAGTAAAGACCGGAAAAATTCGCGAATTCATTTCGCGATAGGCTAAAATACAAATCGTTATACCTCAGTGCTCCCTCTGCTATTGGCTCACAACTCACTTGGATGACTCTGGGCCAGTGAGAAACACCCGACCAAAGCTTTATCGAATCACAGGCTGCTACGCTGGAACGTCCCACAAGACAGCAGCCAATCAGTGGGTGACATTTGACCGAGTGTAGGTAGAACTGTGGAGTTCATCCTACAGGTCACTGAAACCGCGAATTTTTCCGGTCCCTAATATTTAGGCATGACTCATTTAGTACAGATTCTTGAAAGCACTCACCTTTATCATTACACCTTTATCACAATTTCTCCACCATAAAACGTTATGATTACCGTTCAAATCTCTTACTTGTCCTATGCACGACGAGGAGAATGCACGCCAGTTCAGGGCCTTGTTCTTAGAGGCGATACCGCTATAGAAGCGCTAGCGAGCGTTGCACTTATCATCTCGCCTCACTGAAACAAATACACCCCATACTAGGCGGGCACCTTTAAATCCCTTTCAGACCAGGCGACTTGATTCCACTAGTTGAGGCGGACGGGTGTCGAAGGTCTGGCTATGTAGCGAATGATTGGGAACCGTCCGAGCCACCTTCAACCTCTGGCTGCAGGCCAATAGGCACCTGTATCGCTCAAACTCTCACCCCCACTGGTAGACTCAATATAGAGATACTACTGGTGGACTCAACACAGAGACAATACTGGTAGACTCAACACAAAGACACTAATAATAAACTCAGCACACATACTACTGGTAGACTCGACACAGAGTCACTACTGTTGACTTAACTCAGAGACACTACTGGTGGACTCAACACAGAGACACTACTGGTAGACTCAACACAAAGACACTAATAATAAACTCAGCACACATACTACTGGTAGACTCGACACAGAGTCACTACTGTTGACTTAACACAGAGACACTACTGGTGGACTCAACACAGAGACACTACTAGTGGACTCAACATACAGACACTACTAAATGACTCAACATAAGACTCTTCTGGTAGACTAAACAAAAAGACACTACTGGTAGAAACAACACAGAGACACTACTGTTGACTTAACTCATAGACACTGCTGGTGGACTCAATACAAAGACTACTGGTAGACTTGACACAGAGACACTACTGGTTTACTCAACACAGAGACATTACTAGGCATTAGTCCACACCAGTCGTCTAGTTGAGTCCACTGGGGCGTTCCACCTGTTGATTTCACTGTGGACCAGTTTACAGCATTCCCGCGCTATGGGATGTGAGGTGTGAGGAATAGGCCTACAGCGATAGCATTAAAAGAAGTGAAGCTATGAGGGAAGTGGCACGAAAATGGTATGCCTATTTCAACATTACGGAACCTGCTAAACAAGGTGGAATAGTTAAAAACATTTCATTAAAATTGTTAGAAATATTAAACAAATGATAGAGGTTTCGAAGTTATACTTCTATAGGTGCGTTATGAAAAAATGGTGAGAGTGATTTTTTAAGATGCGCGATCACAATGCAACGATTTTTTCACAGAATGAACAAAAGGGCTACATAAAAATTAAAATTATATATGTGCTTTTAAATCTTATAACTTAGTGATTGATATTGAATACTAGTTCATATAATTTTAAAAATTGTATATATTGTGAAATGAAGTGTCCCGTATGTAAAAAATATTTACATTACTAATCTTTACATTATTATTTAAAGAATATGTCAAATTAATAAATTGTAAAAAATATTCAACGTATTTATTGATTTTCATTATTATGTAAAATTATCTCGCTAATATTAGGCCTTTTCACTAGTATAAATTTGAGGTAATATAAATTTTACAGATATACTAAATTAAATAATTAACTGTAAATACATGTTTTTTCTAACATTGAATACTGAGTAATTATATAATTTTTTTAAATTGGGTTGAATTTTTACTTTACCAACCGTATTTATAACTCCAGTTATTTTATTTATATTTATTATTTGCATAAACAATGAAAGTTAGTTTTTTTTACTACGCCAAGTAATTATAGCATCTAACGCGCGTAAATAAGTACCTACACTCGCCCATATATTATTATTTATTTATTACATAACAAGAATGCGTGTTGTGAAACCAGACCAAAATAAAAATTTGGTTGTTTGTAAAGTCGGTTTATGGACGATAGTTTAACGTGAAAACGTCATAAAAAAACATTGATGAAATGATTGCATACTTTTATGAAAAAAATTGAACCATTTTTGTTGAATTATCACTATTTTGTATGGATACAAAGAATGAGTGAAATGAAATCTACAATTTAATTAATTGATAAATTTACTTTTATTTGCACTCATTAATTCAAATATGTTTATTACTTTAACGAAGAGACTATTTTAACTATAACTTTTATACATGTTTGCTATTTAACTTCTTCCAATGTGTGTTATTCTGTTAAGGATAGGACGATGATAGGAAAAGTAGGAAACGAATGGGAGTGTTTAAAATTTAATGTGTCTCGAAAAAGTCAAATCGATGGTTGTTCCAATCAAGTGGAAAGAGAGATAGATGCGGCGCAAGCGTACAATGAGCGTAACGGGACACAGTGTAACGGGACAATGTGCGTAACGGGACACTTTTTCGTGCGTGCAGCCGGCGTTCATCCATTTATTAGTAGGGATCGGAAAAATTCCCGGTTTCGACGGCCTTCAGGATAGACTGCACATTCCCCTGTACACTCGGGCAAATTACGCCAGTTCATTGGCTGCTGACTTGTAAGTCGTCTCAGCCGTTTGTCTGTGATTCGAGCCTTCTTTGGGTTGGAGGTTTATAATTGGTGGAGATTCATCCAGATGAACAGTAAGCCAATAGCAAAATCATCTATAAGGTATATGTATTTGACTTCTACCCTATCGCCAAATGAATCGCGAGTTTTTCCGGTCTCTATTTATTAGTAGAGACGGGAAAAATTCGCGCTTTCGATGACCTCTAGGATGGACTCCACAATCCCCTACACACTCGGGCAAATACCACCTGCTCATTGGCTAATGACTCGTGACACTTGTCAACTAGGACGCTTGTGATTCGATACTTTTTTGGTTGAAGGTTTTCCATTGGCTCAAAGTCCTTCAGATAAACTGTGAGCCACTCACAGAAGCAATATATAGGTACAGTTTTTTTTGGATTCTAGAATATCGTGAAATGAATCCGCGAATTTTTCCTGTCCCTATTTATTAGACGTTGTCACGTCAAAAAAAAAAGAAAAGAAAGAGTCTTCGCACAGCAGTCTGGTTGAGACGATCAGGCGACTTGACTGAATCAACCAGAGGGGTCGGGAGTAATCCGAGTGCTCGAACGGGACTTGGGACGCACAGATAACGCCGCTCCGCCGCGCGTCATTTTTTTAAATCACTCGGGGTCCGTCCGTTAACCCCTCCAGACGCCGGTTAACCGCCTCGATAAACCAATAGGCGGCGTGCGTCTCGTAAAGCAGTCCAGGGACTTCGACCGTTTCGGGAAGTCCCCAAACGAAGCGCATGGAGATTTACTGCCCGGAGCTCGTTACGCGGCCGAAATATAGCGAGCCCCCCCCCCCCCCCCCCCTCACGGACCCATTTCCACGAATCACGAGTGAGGTTGGAAACCTCGCGGCCGGACGAGTTTCTGTCGTGACTCGAACTAAGCTGCGGCCGAGCGAAACCTACGGACGCCGTCGCTCATCGATGCACCCTTTAGCCCAACGATGCTTTCGTAGAGAAACCAACCGTCAAATGACGTCCGAGTTATTCACTCGTAAACACGACCTTGTGGTGACTCTTAAAAAGTCAAATATTGTAAATTTGTACAACACATTGCCATGGTTAGTTTTGCATATATATTAATTATTTTTGTTTTAAATGTTTTGTACAATCGTAAACCTTTCTAATAATGATAAAAAAATTAATAGAATATTCAACCATTCGGTTTTTTTTTACCGTGTTTATTAATGTGCGCAGTTAACACTGGAAATCTATTAAGGGAACGGTTTGCAAATATATTTAACTAATGTATGTACCAATACAACACAAAGGGTAAATTCCGTAATCAGTATTACACGAAAAAAAAAAAAAATCTTTTTAGCGATACAATTGCTTTCTTATAAATGTACTAATGTTTAAATATTTCTGCAATTTTACAATATTTCATTTCTACTTACAAAAAAAATTTAACTGTGTACATTTTCGGTGGTCATTTGTCTGTGTTTACATATTCTTCACTATTTATTTCCAAGAAATATTAAATTTTCACGCAATGAAGTTTATAATAACACATAAATAGAAACACTGGAAAATATGTGAACAGCAGTTGGCTGTTTACCAACCGTTTTTCGTCACTTTTCTATTAAAGGGAGCACCAAAATTAAAAAAAAAAAATCCTCGAAGACCAATGTTAGGTAGCATTGCAACTTTTCGGAAGGTCAACGAAAATGGCTAACATCTTTTAAGATGCCCTTTCAAGGATCATTTAAGTTAAAAAGTAATTTACGGAGGTGTTCGGGAACAAATTTACTTTGTGTTTCAATTAGATATGATTGGAGCGTGTCCCTTTTGTGCACTAAAATGAATAATCAGTACCGTAGGCAAAATCATTTCATTGAAACTTCAATTTAACATTTTCTGGAGTTTGATTATTCCTCAGTAGATTTTTGAGTTCCCATGAAAACATCCAATTGCACAAATTATAACAGTGAAGTTGAATATTATCAAACGGTTGAATTTGATTTTAGATTACTTGTTACATATTTTAGACATATTGTTAGCACTCATTAAAGGACGTTTAGAATTTTTTTAAAAGTATCTTTTGTGTCAACTAAACAAATGTAAAAGAGATTTTAAAAAATATATTTCAATGTGGATTTTTTTAACACGATATTTTTGTACTTGCTTGCTATTTGAAAACTATTAAACAATATTTTTGACTGAAATATTTTATGGCTCCAACAGGAAAAAAAACTGAGATAGCAAATAAAATAAAAAATACCAAGAATTCTTGGATCCACAAATAAAAAAACATTTTCGTATGTTACGGAAGTATCGGTGTATAGGTCTGACTCATATTTGCAGAGTTTCAAATTATTAACTAAATAAGTTAACTTAAATTTTTTAATAAGTAGTAGATGTGTTATTCCCTAACTTTGAATTAAAAAAGAATAATCCTGTAAGTGATATGAAAGAATGGAAAAATAACGTACTGGTTATTTAAAATATTTTTGACAAACACTGCACGTCATAGAGAAAACCTAAAGTACGGGCAAAGGAAGATGATCATACACATACACATAAAACATGCCAATATGAGCAGATATCAGAAGTTAACAGCACAGAGAATTCCGTTGAAGGCATTAGTTTGGACAATTATCACATCACAGACGAACAGATGGGCTGATAAACGACGAGACAGTTGCAACAGGAACAGCAAATCTTGGACAACACGGCGAAAGACAGATTAACTGTTCTTGTTGCAATTGTCTCGTCGTTGTCAGACCCACTGTGTTCGTCTGTGCTGTGTTATTGTTCTGATTCCTTCCACGAAACTCTCTGTTCTGTCTGTGCAACTAAAATTTGACATCGGCTGATTTTGTCTAGTTTTCTGTGTGTTTGTGTACTCGTCTTTCTTTTACCGTTCCTCGGGTTTTTTCTATGATACACAGTGTCAACCAAATAGTGGCGTATGTACAAAACAATGTATTAATGCTGGTATTCAAAGACACAGATATAAGGGTTCAGGCGTTGAATATGCCACACCTGTACCCTAACAGCATTCCTAGTGCACGATAGGACTCGGCCAGTCCCTTAATTTTTAGGCAGCCGATTACGGTGTCCTATCCGTTGCCGTTCTGTTTCCCCAAATCACGCGCATGTGCAAACCTCCCTTTCTCGTCGATTTCGACCTCGTATGAAGTAATTTTTATGATCTCCGGGGGACGTACCAAGTGTGTTGGTGTGCCAAATGAAACTTTATGATAGCGAAACTATCCTGAAATGCATTTTGCACGCTTTACCGGCAATAAAAAACAAATAATCTCAATTTTAAAAGTACTTGAGAAAATCAAAATCACATAATTTAACTCGCGCGATAGAGCTGCAATCTGTGTATGACTTTTGGCGTTGCAAAAGTATCGATGGTTTGCCGAACGTCCACTAGAAATCATTGAAATCAGTTTCTAGCCTCGCGCAGGGCAACGTTTATTAAAACGGTAGCATCTTCTTTATTTCGTAACCTAAAAGGGATTGGTGTTTGGACTCGTTTCTGTAATACGGTCTGCGATTTTGGGTTACGGTTTTATCCCAACGAGGAAGTTTTTATTCGCTAACTTACCAGAACGTCTTGGAATACCGCCCGAAATCAATCTTTCTTCCTCTCCGTGAAATCGTTCGAGTAACGTAATGTTTATGGGACGCAAACAATGGTTTGTTGATGTGCTATTTTTTGCGGGGTGATTCGCCTTTTGGAGCCCGCGCGAGTGATTGGAGCTCCAAAATCGTGGCGATCGGAATCGCGGACGCCGAGTTGCCCCGGGGAAGTCGCGGCTTGACCTCTGACGGAACTGCTCCAACGTACGGACGAACACACGGACGGCGACGCCTCGGGCACGTAGATATCCTTTGTTCCCTTCCTAACTTCGGAACAAAGCGGTCGTAACCGCGTCTCGACGCCGAAGAGCTTTCAACGGGTCGGAGCCGCGCAGCCCGGCAGAGTTCGGTCGAAAAAACCTCGAGGGCGCCGAGGCCCACTCTACAATAACACGGAAACGGAGACGTATATCGCGGAACAGAGCTTCCACGACAGCACGCAGACGAAGACGGACCCGAACGAAGTGGTTCGGCAAAGCTGAGCTCTTCTGTTTACGTCGCTCCGCGCGACCAGTAGAAACCGAGTAGCTACTTGGCTGCGGTGGTAGCCATGTCTGTTTGTGTTCTAAACACGTTAAAGACTATCTAGTGTTTTATTATTCATCTGTAGAGACCGGAAAAATTCGCGTATTCATTTCACGATATGCTAGAATCCAAACAACTGTACCTTTATATTGATTCTGCGATTGGCTTACAGTTTATCTCAAGGACTTTGAGCCAATGGAAAACCTTCAACCAAAAGAGTATCGAATCGCAAGCGTCCCAGTTGACAGGTGTCACTAGTCAATAGCCAATGAGCAGGTGGCATTTGGCTGAGTGTGTGGAGGGTTGTGGAGTCTATCCTAGAGGTCATCGAAAGCGCGAATTTTTCCGATCTCTATTCATCTGTAGTTTATTTTGATAATAAATATAATTTCTACCCGTGAATAATAGTTTTTTTAATTAAATTAATTTTTCGTATGAAATGCAATCTCTTTGGTTGCCGTAAGTTATGTTTCCGTGCCATTGTCGAAGCAGCAGACGTGATTGTGAAATGTTCCAATAGATCCGTCTCCGTTTCCGTGCCACTGAAGAACGAGCGCTAAGGATGAGCTGGCTCGCGTATCGCAAGCCTGTTCGCCTCTACGCGCTAGGCACCCAACGATGGCATACGAAAAAAAATTGGTTGTCTGTAAAGTCGGTTTACGGACGATAGTTCAACGTAACGTCATACCAAAACATTGAGGCCGGGCCCCATCAGAGTCCCAACTCCCACTGCAAGCACAAAATCCCTGTTACTTCCCACAAGGTAAAAACTTGCCCAGATGGGGCCTAACCTGCATATTAAAATTCAAAATCAAAGTGAACATCAAAACCTATGCTGAAAAATGTAAGGTGGCAAAAACATTGACCGAACACATCAAATATATTTTCAAGGTTTATTGTTAATCTTAATATCTCACAAATAGTACAAAAATAGTTAGATCTCATAAATATATCACAAATGTTTTATAATTGACTAGAGATATCTCATAAATAATACAAGAATAGTTAGATCTCATAAATAACAAATATTTTATAATTTATACACAATAAATATTCCTGACTTTAATACTTTCTTTGGTTTCAAAAACTCTAGGCTAGAAGAGTACATTTAAATGCTTAATGACTTTAAACCAAAAATAAACAAACCATTAATCAACTCGCAAGGAAAAGGTCTTTGGAGAGCTAAAAATCAATTAATTATTGAAAGCAATATGGCCGCCAACAACAGCAAAATGCACAGGAGGTGCAACAAAATTTACCAAGTGCCAATCCACATTATGAACACCTAAAGCAACACTAAGCTTAAACAGGTGCATCATATTCGCACAAAACACAAGTCCAATGGTTACTACTCACAGTTGTTTTCATCATTATCAAAACTTTAAACTCTACTGGCCATATCATAACAAATAATTACAACACCCATACTTAGCTCTCCAAAACACCTTGCCTTCTGTCAATCTCTCTCTCTCTCTCTAATGCCTCATGATGATGTTGGTGATGGTCCTGCTGCTCCATGCCTAACTGATCAAAATCCCGGCCTTATATACCCATTTCTCACCCCCCCTTCCCTCCTATTGCCCCTCCAATCTCGGGATTAATAGAGATGATTTTCGAATGTTCTAGAAAGATCTTCATACCAGTTCACATAATCGATAAACAACCAATTTCCGGGATTTATTCTTCTTCTTGCTAAATTCGGAGTTGGTAACACTGAATTCGATGTTGTGTAGGAATGAAGTCTCCACTTTGTCTATGGTATTTTGTTGAAAGTGCACTATCTTCTGCCGCACACAGCCGTAGCTTATCTATGAGTCGTGACGTCACAAGAGGTCAGTTTATTCCCACATGTCAACATAGAAGGTAAGCTTCTTCATGTCCTTAAATGTTTGGTGGTGAAAATTTAATTTAACGTCTTGTGACCAGACACGGTCACAACATTGATGAAATGATTGCATAATTTCATCAATAAAATTGAATCATTTCATTGAATTATCACTATTTTGTATGGATACAAAGAAGGAGTGAAATTAAATCTACAATTTAATTGATAAATTTACTTTTATTTGCACACATTGTAACCCTTCTTCCTCCTTAATTGGAAGAGGGGTTGCGTCCCCGACTCACTCTGGGCGCGAAGGGAAAAAATAAATATTAAAACCAGGCATAAAAAGCTAAACAATATAAATTCCCCACACCACTGCCCAGGGGTCAGGCCAAAAAATTTAAAGGATATATTAGCAGAGTAACCATTAAACAAACAAGAGGCAAGACTTTGGACGTATGTTATTAAAAAATAGAAATTTGCAAAAATAATTTTTACTATACATAACCATACAAGCTTAGTTACAAAAGCTGACGTGGAAGCGTGCTGGGCCCATAACCCAGAGGTCCGTGGATCGTAACCACGCTCTGCTACCAAAAAAAAAAAAAAAAAAAAAAAAAAAAAGCCCATTTGTTTCACACGTTGTTCCAGTGTGGGATTTTTTAATAAGGTTGCCCGTTTGCCTGTAGTTGCAATAAAAGTATAAGTTTGGAAGAAACGAACATTTTGCAATTTGTTTTTGAGACTTTGTCATCGGAATTTGCATACGTAAAGTTGGCATTTAGCTAATATATCAGCTTGTGCAGTATTATTAAATGTATGCGATCGGTATTGGACTACATGCGCAGCCTGATGTTGGTTGGTGCGGCCATTCTACGTTTTAATAAAATCATTGGCAAGTTAATAAAGAAGTAAGACTTTGTTTGAAGCTGATGATAAATACTTCTGTGGTAACATGGTTATGTTACGTGAAGAGTTTTTGCTACATTTCCCTTAAAAATAAGATAATTATTTTTTTGGTCATCGTTCACGCCTTTGTGAATTCGTACCTATGGCCCGGCGTGGCATTAGACTCTGGAGTTGGTGAGGAAGGTCAGGAAGCCAGCGCACGCCTAGGATATTAACTTTGTTTTTTTTGGCAAGTCTTTAGCAACGAACATCTGAAGAAAGACTAAACCTTTGATTGAGAGTTTAAGAACTTTATTTAAATAATTTGTTTGTACTTCAGTATTATTTTTGTAGATTTTTTATATATTTGTATTGATTGTCTTGTTTGATTTTTTGGTATTAGGGCAGTCAGTAAATTTTGATATTTTATAGTGGCCACGCCTCACGCCCTTATATATTTTTATACTTGTTGTTATCAGTATTTATATTTTTACGATTTTTTAAAGGTTATTGTTAGTATCGCAAATGGGGATAAGATGCTGCCATTATTAACGTCAGCTTTTGTAACTAAGCTTGTATGGTTATGTATAGTAAAAATTATTTTTGCAAATTTCTATTTTTTAATAACATACGTCCAAAGTCTTGCCTCTTGTTTGTTTAATGGTTACTCTGCTATTATAGCCTTTGAATTTTTTGGCCTGACCCCTGGGCAGTGGTGTGGGGAATTTATATTGTTTAGCTTTTTATGCCTGGTTTTAATATTTATTTTTTCCCTTCGCGCCCAGAGTGAGTCGGGGACGCAACCCCTCTTCCAATTAAGGAGGAAGAAGGGTTACAACATTAATTCAAATATGTTTATTACTTTAACGAAGATATTATTTTAACTATAACTTTTATACATGTTTGCTATTTAACTTCTTCCAATCTGTGTTATTCTGTTAGGGATAGGGCGATGATAGGAAAAGTAGGAAACGAATGGGAGTGTTTGAAGTTTAATGTGCCTCGAATGTGACTTTTTAGTGCGTGCAGCCGGCGTTCATCGATTTTATTAGACGTTGTCACGTCAATAAACATTGGAAAACAAAATGGCATATATAAGTTCTTTCGGCGATTCTTGCAATGAGGGAACACTGATTAAAAATATTTTGTTATAAATGGTCGTTTATCCTGGGGTAGGGGAGGGGCCTGGGTTCCCCTGGAATTTAGAAAAGAGTGACTGTGAAACGGGTTTTGATGTCAAAGCTATGTCCTGTGGAAAACTTTCTGTATATTTTAAAGTTTTCTGCTTATTGCATGCAACATATACAAGCACCGTATCCAGAGATAGTGAGTGTTAGTGAACACCACGCGCAGAACTCTCGGACCAGCCTCTCCCACAGAAACTCCAATCTCTCCTTGAGAATCCTATAGATTTGCGCCCCAAATATTAGACAAACGCTGATTTACACTGAATGCCGTACAGAACACCCGAAGCTCAGAAAAATAAATTTGAATACAAGAAAACATGCTAATATCAGCTGATGTCAAATGGTAAATGCATAGACAACACGAATAATAATAATTCGAAATCAATTAGAACAGTATCTCAGCACAGACGAATACTGTGGGCTGACAACTAACTGCAACTACAAATTTTAATTGTCAGCCCACTATGTTAATCTTTGCTGTAATTTTTTTTATTAAATTCTTTCCACGGAATAACCTGTGCAGTATATGCATGCAACATTTGACATCAGCTGATGTTGGCTTGCTCAGCATGTGTTTATGTTTTCAGTTTTACTGGCCTGTGTTTGCGCACGCTAATGAACGAGAACAGGAAAATGGTAGTTAGACTAAACTTCTATCAGTATGTCATGACGCAAGACCAATTGGTATTAGTAGAGACCTGCAAAATTCGTGGATTATTTCGGTGATAGGCTAGAATTCAAACACATATACCTCTTAGATAATTTTGCTATTGGCTTACTGTTCATCTGGACGAATCTCAACCAGTTATAAACCCTCAACCAAAGAAGGATCGAACCACAGACAAACCAGCTGAGACGACTGACAATTCTGCAGCCAATGAACTTGCGTTATTTGCCCGAGTGTACAGGGGTATGTGCAGTCTATCCTGAAGGCCATCGAAACCGCGAATTTGGCAGGTCTCTAGGTATTAGTAGAGACCTGCAAAATTCGCGGATTCAGTGATCTACACTCTACACACTCGGGCAAATGCCACCTGTTCATTGGCTGTTGACTTGTGAGTCGTCTCGACCGAGTGTCTGTGATTCGACACTTCTATGAGTGAGGGTCTCTAATTGGCCCTCATTACTCCAGATTAACAGTGAACCAGTGGTAGAAGCAGCGCTAAGGTATAATTATTTGAATTGTAGCATATCACGAAATGAATCCGCGAATTTTGCAGGTCTCTAGGTATTAGGTATCAAGGATATTCTTTATATGCCAAAAAAAATTCTCTTCAGTGTTCTTGTCTTTTTCATCTCACTGTGTTCGAGTGTTCTGTGTTTTGTTTGATTTTATTCATTCCACGGAATAATCTGTAATTTCTATGCATGTAACGTTTCACATCACCTGATATCGGCTTGCTCTCCATATGATTATGTAATCCAATTTATTGTCCATACTGAATGTTTTTTTTTGAAGTTATACTTTTTTAGGCACATTATGAAAAAATAATGAAAGTGAAAATAGGCTACATACAAATAAATATTATATATGTGCTTTTAAATATTATACTGTATTTATTGCTATTGAATATGCCCCGTATCATTAAAAACATTTATTTAATGTAAATATTAGTGATATAAATTGTGTTTATAAACTTTTTCAAGTGTATTTATATAAGTGAGGTTATGTTCTCGTATGTATAATTCATTTGCATGATAATTATTACATTATTATTTAAAAAATAGTTAAGATCTATAATTATTCTGCATTTTTATTTTCATTATTAATTAAATTTTATCTCAATTATTTTATTTTATGCGTGTGTTAAAATTTATATTGAATACCGAGTGTTTAAGTTTATTTTATTTCTATAATTACTTGCATGCAAATTGAAACTTAGTGTTTTTTTTTTATTAGGCCAAGCAAGTATAACTCCTAACGCGCGAACATAAGTACACGCACCCATTTCTTTTAAAATTTTCTAATGAAAAGTATAAACCAGCAGTAGCGTATGCCCATTAAATTATTTTGAAAACAATCTTCCCCACTGCAACAGGCATACAAATATAAAGTGAGAACGTCAATATTGGCGGCCATTGCTCCGGACAGGAAGAGGAAAGGGGAGGGGAGCAAGGGAAACACATCCCGTTGCTGCGGGGCAGCAGATAGCGCTCCGACTCGTGATTGGTTCAGCCGCGCGGGGGCTATCCCTAGGGAGCCAACAGAGGCCGGCGTCAATCCTGTCTCGCGACGTGTTGATCCCGTCAAAGGAGGGGAGGGCTTCGCACTATGAGTCACTTAGCCCGAGGCTTGAAGGGGAACCTAACAATTCACTGAGCCCCGAGTCAGACGCCCTAATCAGGGGTCTGACACTATAGCGCCCCTCTCTTAGATCGGTATTCCAAGACGTTCGGGCAAGGTATCGAATAAGCACAGCCTTGTGTAGGATACAACAGTAACCTGTCACGGGCCGTATTCTAAGATGTGCCCGAACCGAATCCCAGTAAGGAAACAAATCGGCAACCGTTTTAATAAACCGTGCCCAGCGCGAGGCTAGAAACTGGTTTCGACGCATTCTGGCGGACGTTTCGCAACCATCGATACAATTGTTAAGAGAAAAATTTCCTAGAGATAGCAGCACCATCGCACAAAAATAGAACGGCCTTTATATTAAACTAAATATTTTTAATTTACGATTTTTATCCTTATTATGATAATTAAAGTGTACAAAATGTATTTTAGGATAGTTTCGCTAACATAAAGTTTTCATTTGGCATAGCAATACGTTTGGTACGACCACAATGTTCACGAAAGTGACTATATACGAGATGATAGCGCCAGACGCGGGTCCGCCATCTGGACGAAAACAAAGAAAACGTAAGCTCTGCGCATGCGCAGAATTTGGGCCACAGTTTTGGCAACGAATAACCAAAATCCGTTTCCTTAAAAAAAAGTGACTGGCCGTGTCCTGTCGTGTAAGGAGTACGGATAGGGTATGGGTATTTTTGTGTCTTGGAATACCGGCCTTAGATTGCAACGTGGAAGTAAATGGTCTCTCTCTCTCTCTCTCTCTCTCTCTTTATAACACACGCCGACTGCCGTAAGCGCTATCTTTGTTTTGCGCTCGCTGTTGCCAAACATAACAAGTATTTGAAATTGAAGTTATTGGACATTGTTCATGTATTTATCAAGTTAAAATTATAATTTTCGTATGAATGCGTATCAATGGATGTGTGTAAATCGTTTCTTGTTTTAAAATAAGAAAAAGAGGCAATTTATTACAGATTTATGAGCGTGATAGTAGGTATACTTAGGCCTGAAACATTTTAAATTACCAAAATTGATTTTTAAAATGCTTCTCGTGCATTCAGAATTCCAAAGGAGTACATCATCCTGGACTTCTTCGTGATGTATAGATCTGGCAACAGCGCGCGCTGTTAGCCGGATACTGTAATCTAAGCATGTGGCGGTCTATATAGACAGGGGCTCGACAGAGACGTTTGGACCAATATTTAACTAATGAACAAAGCTATTCGAAAGCAGCTACCATTTATGAAAATTATAAATAATTCGTTAATTGATCTACCAATCCCTATTAATATATCATCGTGGTAAATTTCGGGTCACTATTAGGTCGATGATTAACTATCCAGATTATTGCAGGATTATTCTTAGCAATACATTATACACCAAATATTGAAATTACATTTAATGGTATAAGACAAAAAATTTTGAGACGTAAATAATGTTTGATAAACACGAACAATTTATGCTAATGAGGCATCAGTATTTGTTGTATGTATTAAGCCTACACGTAGGGCGAGATTTATACTAGCATTGCATGAATACATATATTAAAACATGAAAACAGGAAGCTGTTACTTGAAGTTAGTCCCTATGCTATTACCAACTTCTAAATAAAGCACCAAACAGTATGATTTAAAGGTTTGCTTTGTAGCCGAGCGATATTTTATTTTTACAGTGGAAACTCGTTCGTTTGCATCTTTAAATATTTAATAAAGCTTTTTAATATAGTGTTTTAAATCTATCACCTTTATTATGGATATATATTAAAGTGTTTAACTTTATTTTGTTTTTGTAACTGATGTTTGTAGTGTATCTATACTTTCATGGTTTTTTTTTTTTGCTAGATATGACATGAAAATTATATTTGAATTAGTTTTGAAAAAGGAAAATTTGCCAAAATAGTTGTTAGATGCGAGTTATAAACCAAAACTTCCCCGAAACGAAAGACTTGTGAGAATAAAGAGCTAGATTTAAAAATAAAATAAAAATAAAAAATAATAATAAAAAAAATGCCGCACTGCATGTCTGTAAAAATATTTGTTTTGAGAATGTATATATAAAATATATTTTTACAAAATGAAGACGCTAAACATTTATTACGAATATATTAGATAGGCCTATACTGGCATTAGTATGCAGTATATTGCCACTACTACGTATTAAAAATTATTATTTTACATATATTATAATAATTTCTTCGTTTCACGTCTTTACTGACTGAGATTGTATCCATTTAATACACACTCACCTCCCCAAAAGAGAAAATCCAATAAGGAACTAGCGCCAAGAAGTGGCTGCCATCTATGGCGGATGGCGCAATCAAAGTTCACAAACATTTAGGGAAACTTTATAGTTTAACCTATGGTAATGAATTTTAATTTATTTCCTTGGCGAAAATCAGGTCCAAAACAAGACTTTGTCACTTTTATCGGATCCATTTCATTATATAGTTTAAAATTTAGAATTGTATCGGCGGGTGAGGAAACTAAATGTGTTTCGCGTCCAGAAATGCAGTTGAAAAAACAACTTGCGTATATATTTATAACACTCGGCATTATTTTAAAGAATTCTTCGATGAATTTCGTGTCAGATTTTCGTATTATAAGTGTATTTGCAACATGAGAACACATGAATTTGCTCGTTACTATGGTTAGATGTTACACATCACTGGCGAGTAATGAAAGATTTGCTCACATTTTTTAAAAATCTTTTTCTGAAATATCTAAACGTCTAATTATTCGTAACAAAAAGGAAACATTTTCTAGAATTGGAGCAGTGTCATTAAAAAATATATATAATTCTGAAAATAATTAATAAATTCTCGCCATAGTGGGTGTGTTTTTTTATTTCGATTGCGAAGTTGAACGAGCGAGCGGGGAAATTGTATGAATGTCAACTTATCAACTTGAAACACTGAATTTATGTAAAAAAAAAAAAAAAAAAAAAAAAAACACCATTAAAATATTTTTAAAACCCTTAACATTATTTGTTATTTTTTGGTTTTTGCATGTGAATGATTTACTAATTTACAAATCAATTGTCATTGGTTCTATTTTAATTTAAAAATCCAAAAATACGTAACGATACTTGCTACTGGATTTTTAAATAAAATTAGTTTTACATGTACGGAACCTTTAATATCTCACAATAAAATAACGACAAATTTAAATCTGGAGTTACTATCTGAAATTTTTTTTTTCAATTCCAAGTAAATAAATAGCATCAGTAGTTTTTGAGTTAAATCCTTTTCTACAGACAGACAATGCATTTTTATTCAAATGTTAATTAAGTTAAAAAAAATTAATATGCTAACATGGAAAATATTTAATATATAATAATTATAAAATCACGTACAGAAAATTATAATTTCATTTAATTTTAATGATACAGCTCTGATAAGCCAACTATTTCCCCTCATTATAAACAGAGTGCAAAATACTTTTAATTTTTAAAAAAATTTGGTTTTTTATAAAATATAAATTTATATATATATATATATATATATTGTACAGTCAGACTTAAAAATGTTCGTATACTTTGATTTTTCTTCTTCTTCTTCTTTACAGACTAGTGTCTGCCAGTAATTGGTGAAAGTTGTCGGGTAACTTTAAAGAGAGAGAGAGAGGGAGAGAGAGAGAGAGAATAATAGACCAAGGAGCTGATGGCGTGCGCCCCAGAGGCGCCAATGTACGTCCGGCCGGGCTTCACAAAGGGACCGAGGAGAAGGGCTGGGCCCCGGGGCTGTTACGGGAGAGACACCGGCCAATAATTGCCCCTCTACCCCCTTCCCGCCACTAATCGCCGCAGTGGGTCGTTGACGGGCGCCGGTTCGATCCCCGGTCACGCACGGACGCTTCGTCGCGCGCTCTGGTACATAATTGCAGGGTCGCCGACGGTCACAGCGAGGAGAGCCAAGGTGGATCAAGGACGTATCTGCGTGTCGCGTGCGCCCTTAACAATGGTACTCGTGCCGTAATAACACTTCCCGTGACAACAATATATAAATGTGTAGCCACGCGCGCAAAATGGTGTCACGTGGACCATTACAATGGCATTTGTACCGCAAAAAAACAGCACAGAAGTGTCACACGTACCGTTATAATAGTATGCGTACAATAAAAAAAAGCACTTGTGACACTAATGCCATGTGTAGCCACGCACAAGGGTATTAACAAGTACAACAATCATGGCCTCCACATTCGATTACGGGGCCTGGACCCAGGTTTCGGAGACACGCCCCCCCCCCCCCCTACATAACAAATTTATAGTCACGTGATACATTATAATTGCATGGTTATTTCTTACCTATACACTCTTTTGGGAATGTTGTTTAACCTAAAAATACAGGGTAAAATTATGGTTACTATTTTATAAGTCCAAACTAAGCTTTATTTATAAAATAATTTTACTTTAAAATAACCACAGCTGATATGGCGGCAATACGTCGCTTTCGGCCACTTCAGGATTTTTTTTTCCTAACATAACTAAAACTAAGTGTATTTTGGAGGGGTCCGGGTTAGGGAGGGACCTAGGTGCGTCTCAGGCCGAAGCCTATACGCCTAGTCATGCTGGGATTAGACATGCAGGGAGAGGGTCGCATGCATCATGTGCTAGGAGGGGATTGGCCAGCCATGGCAGCGATTGGCGCCATGACTAACTCCCCTCACTCTTAAATCTAGACTATAACTAGAGATAGGTTGGGCCCAGGTAAAACCTGCATAGACACAGGGAAAACCCTGGGCAGATTCATGCGGGATGCAAATTGGCATGCATTAAGTGTGTAGGAATTTACAGAAGACAGGGGATGGTCTGGATGAAGTGTTGGACAGAGTAGAAAAGAGTCTACCATGCGGGGGTTGGGTACTTGGACTCATGGTCCGCTTTGCTAATTGTCCAGTACTGGATTTAGTTACCAGTGACGCAAGCGCTCCTGGTGGTGAGTGGTTGCACTGACCACTCACTCCGCCGCCAGTCAGCACCTAAAAAACTAAGAAACTAAGACATAAAACAGATAAATGACTTACAAGTTGTCGAATCCCCGATCGTGGCCGACTGGCTCTGATGTCTCCCGAAGTAAACCCGCGCTCAATTCTTCCTAGTGCGGGTGGCTTCTCACATGGAGGTCAGGGCGGAGATTCTCTCAATGCCACGGGCACCAGGTACCCGTAACACACCATTATAATGATTCTTCTTGTGACAATAATGTGCATCCACGCCCACAGATGTCGCGCGTACCATTTAATGATATCTGTGTCATAATAACAGTGCATGTATCAATAACATCACGAGTAGCCCACGTTACAAGTATATCACGCGTACCATATAATGATATTTGTGCCATAGTTGCAGTACTTGTATCGGTACAGGTATATTAAATGCAACATTGCAAAGTGTCCAGAATAAGGAATAAAAATAGGGAGATAACCTGTAATTGTTAGGCTTTTTGAATTTCTGAAGAATAAAATAAAATAAAAGCCAAGGAAAGGAATTGAAATTAAATAGTAGTTATAGACTAAAGCTTAACTTGTATTGCTAATCCATTCATTGCGCCACACATATTTAAGTGTTATAATTTTAATCTGGCAAATTTTTTTAATCTGAGTTGTATTTTTCGGTAAGGAAGGCTGAATTCCATCTCTGATAGTATTTCTATGTGTAATGAACCAATAATCACGTTGTGCATAGTTTCCAGAATTTTTGTAACTGTGTAAATAATTTTATCACGGCAATGAAGAAGGAAGTATTGTGAAAAGGTGTTTTTTATATGGGAATATGTATTACATTTTTGTTGCAGGACACGAAATTTAACAATATTTTTATAAATCATACGAAAATCAAGGAATTCCGTTTGTGGGTTTTTCTGGGCACCCTACATTACCACACCTAGAGATGTTAACATAATAGTAGTATTACAACAATAATGGCGAAGGTTCCCATGCTTATAATTGTATAAGCATACCATTGTAGTAGTGTTCGTACCGTTATTAAAACTCGGGCTCCCAAACTGTAGAATTTATTTTACTGTTGCTGTTTTTCGCTGATTCCAGATTAATAAGAAAAAAATATTTCGTAAATGTGCCAGTAAAAGTAAAATGGTATGCTTTGACCAGTTTAAAGTCAGTAACACAATATTAATGTAGAAATTTTATTTTAAAATGTATTTATTAAAACTTGTCTGACGTGTTATAATAAGCGAATGGTGTTTACAATTCCTATGTTTGGTGATTTCTTTTATTAATAAATTATGTTAATAGTAAGTTATAATATTGTGTTTAATGATTGACCAACCTGCTACATTAAGTAGGCCTATACACAAATTAAGAACAAACAAAATATTTTCGAATCAGTATTTTTTTTTCGAGAACATTTATAATAACACAGAGACTGTGGCTGGAGGTATAAATTAGGGTTTAAGGGGCCCGCCTAGTCAGGGATGTATCTATGTTAGTGAGTCGGGATTATAAGTGGTTCGAGCGGGGTGTCGCCTCTAAGCGCAAGGCTCTGAACTGGTGCACAGTTTTCTCACAGTGCACAGGGCAACTATGGTATCTGAGCGGTACCCATACCATTATATGGCGGAAAAATGAAGATATAGTTGTAATAATAGTCCCTTGAGTGCTTTCGATTATATTTTCCTGGTCTAACACGCCTAAAACGTATCCTGAAAATGCAGTGTCAGAAACGAAATACGGCAACAGAACTACCTATCCCCACTCAGCGTAATCTTAAATACTTTTCGTAAACAGGCACCATTTGATACCTTGATCAGTTTTCAAATCGCAGGGTTTCTTCTGATGCCACGAGCACAGAGTGTGTGTGTGCCCGGGTAGGCGGGGTATGTTTCGACATCGTAGTCATCAAAAGACAGTTGAAGTGGAGGAGCATCGAAGGTGGAAAAAGAGCCATCCAGCTAACGGCAACCTCCTTCATGTTTTCACAGTCGTGGAGAATATTCCATGGTGGAGGAGGGGGGAAACCACCCACGGGCGATTGATCACAACACTTCGTGGTCCCAAAGTACCTCTTATGTTCTTATTCCCAGGGAGAATGCGCAGAGAGGAGGGGGAGGGGAGGGGCTAACGAAGTTTCTGGGTTCAAACCATCTGCCCGGGTGTCGGACGGAAGGGCGCAACCAACTGGCGCCCTCTGGAAGATAATGGAAGAGGGCTGGAAGTCGTGAAGGTTGGGAGGGGGAGAGTCTGACCTCTTTTCCCCCTCGCGAGCACTCAGGGAGAAGTGGAAGACCAACGAGATCATTACCGCGGAGCGCCCGAGGGCGGCCTGCCATCTGGCGGAGGGCCGAGGAACCCGCAGCAGCGGGTGCTGCCATCTACCGGCGCGCCCGCTAATGACGAGAGGGGGTGGGCTGTGTGTTGCAGGAGCCGAGGGAGATAAGATAGCAGGAGGGCCGGGCTCTTAACGCGGGTACCGGCAGATAGAGGAACGACAAAGAGACGCTTGCTTCCCCCAGGTCGGCTAGTTCCTATACTGGTCCCTCCAGGAACCACTTTAACCTCTCTCTGCCTCGGGAACCTCGATTGCGCTGGCAAATCGCAAGCGGGTTGGCGCCAGACATCAGCGTCGTCTTATCGGGTTCGTGAAGGTCCGGAGGAGAGACATCGCTACGTATTCGCTATGAGCGATGAGACCGCCGACGACTGCAGCTGCTAAGCCTCACTAAACTCAACAATGATCCCTCTCGTCGGTCCGCCAATCACGTGACCTGCAGCCAATCAGAAGGCCTCGCCAGACTTCACGGTATTGCTGGCAGCCTTTACTACGTCAATTTTTGACGTGACAACATCTAATAAATCGATGAACGCCGGCTTCACACGCGAAAAAGTGTCCCGTTACGCACATTGTCCCGTTACGCTGTGTCCCGTTACGCTCATTGTACGCTTGCGACGCATCCATCTCTCTCTTCCACTCGATTGGAACAACCATCGATTTGACTTTTTCGAGCCACATTAAACTTGAAACACTCCCATTCGTTTCCTACTTTTCCTATCGTCGGCCTATCCTTAACAGAATAACACAGATTGGAAGAAGTTAAATAGCAAACATGTAAAAATGTTATAGTTAAAATAATCTCTTCGTTAAAGTAATAAACATATTTGTATTAATGAGTGCAAATAAAAGTAAATTTATCAATTAAATTGTAGATTTCATTTCACTCCTTCTTTGTATCCATACAAAATAGTGATAATTCAATAAAAATGATTCATTTTTATTCATAAAAGTATGCAATCATTTCATCAATGTATTGTTATGTAGTTGTCACGTTAAACTATCGTCCGTAAACCGACTTTACAGACAACGAATTTTTGTTTTAAGTATAGTTTCTTTAAATGTTTCTAACTTACGTTCTAACACACTTTTAACAACGAAAAATATTGTAATAAATATCAGAGCAAAGTTTAATAATGCGTTAAATGCTAAACTTTCCAGATCGATCGTCACGGCTATTTAAGGCTTCTGGTCAGCTGACAGCATACAATTGGAAAAGTACTTTGAAGGACGTGCTCGGATTGTTGACGGACGAACGGACGGCGGAAGGACGATTGACGGACGGACGCAACAGATCTTTGCGAGTCCACCTTTCCGCACGGCCGCTCGTGTTTGTGACGCGTCTTCTCAGCCGTGCTGGTCGGACGCACAGCAACAGTGAGCGAAACTGGCGGCACTTCAGAGTTTCACTTTTAAATGGCCCTCAACTTTATTTCATTCGAATACAAAGTCAGGCTTATCAAATGAATGACTTTTCACTTCGCATAACTTTGTTTCCTCTTGGAGTGATTTATTCGAAATTTTGAATATCCTATCCCAAAACCATTACTCAATTTTATGAAAAATAATAGTTAGTAAAAGTAAATCGCAGTTTAGGTTCGTATCAGGTTTATTTATATTAATAGAAATCAACTGTATTTCGTTTAAGAGTTATTTGTGCAGGTCTGTTGTTAGGGTTGATTCGTGCACCAGTATACCCCTGGTTATGTGATTTTATGTTTTATAATCATTCTATTATAGCACTTTGAACCCGAAATGATAACTTTTAACAGACATTCTTTCAGTTTTATGTCCCTAAATCAAAGCTTTTTTTTTACTTAATTTTATTATTTATAAAGTTATTTTTACTCTCACGAACTGCCACGATGGAAAACTGTGTAACATAAATTATTATTTTTTTCTTTTGTTAAAGCTGTAGTAAAAATATAACAGACAATGTTCAACACTTTTTTTTGCATAGAATGGTGAACAAGAAACATTAACCAATTCCAGCGCTTATTTTTGTAGGCATAATTATGATCAAAGTATTTTTTTCCCGAATGTTCTTTAAAAATGTGACTGATTTTTTTTGTGTCAGACGGAAATTCCAAGCTTCCATTTGTAACTATTTATTTCTAATTTTTATTTCATGCGGGTACTTTTTCTGAACATCACTATTTACAAAATGAAGACTTCCGAACGCCACCAGAGAAAGTTAAAGGTGCCGAGGAAATTGATGAGTTTTCCGGGGGGTTGGGGGGTGGAAAGCAAAAACCAAACAAAAAAAAAACGCAAATTCTTCACGCAGCAGGCCAGGCAAGAACAGTTGTGTTTGTTCCTATAAATCTTCAGTTTCTTTATCTCTCTCTCTGCCTCTGTCTCTGTCTCAGTTGAAGCTCGGTTACAAACAGAAATAACTCGTGCACGGACCGCAGTTTGCTCGTTTTTTTTTTTTTTTTTTTTTTTTTTTTTCCGCCCACCGCATTCGATAAACACAGCACACGACGAACAACGCGTTTCTCGGAAGAATGTAGCACCGGTTGCATGGTCGGTGGAAAAAAAAAAAAAAAAAAAAAAGAGGTTGCGGGGGTTGTTTTTTACCAGAGACCTCTCCACTCTTAAGCGCGACGTCACCACACGATGCTGTCTTCGCTCACACCATCTTGGACAGTCGCCAAACTCTAAACTAATCACGTCACACGTGGTTTAGTTCACTTGAGAAACTCCCACTGAAAAAAAAAATTAACGGAAATCATTACGTAAAGCGATAGTCTGCCTATAAGTGGAGACAGGAAAAATTCGCGGATTCCTTTCGAGACAGGCTGGAATCCAAACTCGTATAGCTTAATGCTGCGTCAGTGATTGGACCGCAATTTACCTGAAGGACTCTGAGCCAATGGCAAACACTCAACAAAAGAAGTATCGAATCATAAGAATCGCAGTAAACAGGTGTCCCGAGTCGGTAGCCAATGACCAGGTGATAGTTTGCCGAGTACATAGAGAATCGTGGAGTCTATACTAGTGGTCATTGAAACCGTGAATTTTTCCGGTCCCTACCTATAAAACACTTTATTGCGCCCAATTAAATTAATTAATTATATAGGGAAATATGATACGTAAATTCGATGAACATATGAACATGTTTAGTCAGAGTTTACTCACCCAAATCTTAGTTTTACATGAAATTATTATTTACTCTCCGTGTAAAGTTAGTCATTTTGGTTTATTTCAACTTCCCGAATAAATAAGTGCATTAAAACATGTTTACCTATCACCCACTAACAATTTAAACCATTCCTGAAAAATTTAATTTAATTATTTTCGAGATACAATTTAAGTTTTATTTTTTAAATTATTAGAGCCATTGTAAGTAATAAATTGAGATTTAATTCAACAAAATACAAAACATTCCCTAAAAACAAACTGAAGGAAACCGAATACTAAATTTGCAGAACATCATATTGACGATGAAGTTTTGGTATTCCACGGAATGAAATTCTTTGTAATATTGTAAGTAGTTTGAACCAAAATGCTATCCTCCAAAAAAGCCCGCTGGACGTGCCAAAGAATTTAGCCGTGTTGAAGAACATACATATACTCTTTACGTCAGTGATTTTCGACGTCATTTTCGCAGCTGATACAGTTTTAAGGGCTCTATGTCAGTTCCCCGACCTCGTCATAACCCCGACCGTTTCCCCTGCACTGCTTTGACCTCCCTCCACGATACCTCCTGGCAGCCCTTGGTCCGCCCCGCAGAAACATCACTGTTCCCATTGGCAGTGGCCAAATACTCTCCCATTGGCTGAGGGAGGGGAGGGGGGACTCGAGGGGTGGGTGGGACCCGCACGGTGGTTGGGACTCGAATGCGGAGTGCTCGGGCGAACTGGGTATTAGGCGCTCATAACTGTGTGGGAGGTGAAGGAAACCTGCGGCATTACAAATGAATTCATATGGTCTTTGATCATTGGTCTTTTATTTGAAATATTTACTGCATTCCACTTAAAAATGATGCTGTATGAAAAATAATATCTGCGTAATTCGCATTTTTTTGTATCAAATACTAGTGTTCTCTCACCAGTCAATTATATATGTGCTAACGTGCTTGATTTTTCATGAAAATATTTTTTTAAGTGCCGCAACTATTGGTGAAAACTTACGGGTAAATAAGTTACGAGATTATACAGTAACATACGTACTTAAAAGTGTTCAGGTTATTTATTCCCCGCAATTTTTTTGCGTGAAAATGTTTTCGTTATTTTTTGTAACAATTAAATACAAATCATTCTTTTACTTGACAACAAGCTCTATTTGTATCATATAAATATCTTCTAAATCCAAATAAACATCTCTAATATGACCGAAAATTCTAATGAAGGCAACTATTTTGTGTACTGCATGAATTAGTTTCATAAAAATTGGAAATCTACTCTGTGGTTGATCATTCTTTTTAGGAAAAGAGCTCAACACGTTTTGGAAATGTATTAGCTAAAATAATTAAACTTTGTATTAGTGTTTATGAAATATTTTGTCAAAGTTATCAGTTTTCAAATTTATTTTGTGTATGATTTCACGACAATAAAAATTATTTAAAGTAAAGCGCTAAGATTTAAATGCATTATTCATTTTTAAAGTTTTCTCTGTTTGCTCTACTATTGAGAAATTTTTTAACAAATTCCCCTAAAGATTTGAAACCACAAATTTAGAAGTATCACACAACACTCAGAACTGGACAATTAACAACCTGCTGTATTGACATTGAAAATTATGTTTGTGACATCGATTCTTTCAAACTGAACAAAACTGAACCATTAAAATATCAAGTCATGGTTACAAAAAGAAAAAAAAACTGTTTGCATTATTTTAACGTTTAATGAAATATATGTTTATTTTAAGTAATGATTGGCGTCTTTTTGTGGTAGGCCTACATTTTTTTGTTGTTGCCGTGTTAGGTAGATCTCAAAGAAATACTACCTATTGTAGCCGTTAGCATGGTGCGACTTCCGGAACATTTTTGTAATGCTTTTCGTTTTAGGGTCCATAGACCCCAAAACAATAATCATCTCAAAAAATTATATAGCCTATATATATATATATATATATATAATTCAAACTTTTATAGTCACGATAACTGTCGTAATTTTGCACAAATCACTTTCAAACTGATAAATGAAATCTAGTAATAGGAAATCCCGGTCGAGTTCGTTAATGGGCGATATACGACCAAATGGGTAGAGATGGCTAAGGTTTTAAGAAAAACAGAAAAATCGAAATAACTCCCAAAATATGATTAGTATCACATCCGTTTGAACGTTTAATAAATGTTATGAGTAATACCATTTTTTTTTTATCTTAGATAACTTTTTTTACAACCAATCATAACTGCAAGAGGTGAAAAAATCTGGGTTGTCAAAAAAAATCATAACTGCCACAGTAGGAATAGTATCAATTCCATTCAAATTGTGTATAAATCCTTTAATTTTTATCTAAAACTTATGTCAAAAAACATTTTTGATGAGACGAACCATTGGTGAAAAGTGTGGAAAAAACAGGGTTTGAATATTTACGGATGATAATAATAATTTCCGTTCTATGTACGTTATTGAGTCCTAATCTTTTTTATTGAAAGAGTATTAATTTTATCTAAAAAAATTTTGTCTGAAATAATTTTTATACGACCAACCATTATTGCAAGGGGTGGAAAAAATTGGGGGGTTGAAAAACCAAAAATTACCTACATATCTTCCTCAGTAGGCACACTATCAATTCCGTTAGAATTGTGTATAAATCTTTATATTTTATCTAAAACCTTTGGTCGAAAATAATTTTTTTATAAGATGAACTCGGCGCAAGGGAATAAAAAATGTTGTGCGATTAAAAACAAATTAATAATTTCTGTACTATGATCACTATTCATCTGTTCTTATTCATTTAAATATAGTAAATATTAGATACAAGATACCTCTAAAAAAATTTAATTAAGAAACCATAGTTAATATTTAAAATGTCTCTAAGCGGATATTGATGATTTTTCTGGTAATGTTGTTAAAATTAATATATGTCACTTTTGTTCCAACATAAAGAAATATAAACGTCAAAATCTACCTGCTCCTGTAGGCTGCGTCGAAAGGGATTTTTTCATGTGTTATAGTGTCAACCTTGTTCAAACAACTAGGCTTATATATATATATATATATGTGTATATATATATATAACACAGTCAATGAAGCAAATTGACGCAGTTTTAAAAAATCTGGATGGATTTATAAGTCACTATAGGCAAAACAAATGGTAGTTTTCACTTGCAGGTCATGACATATCTTTTAGCAGACCTGATTGTTATTGATGAGTTTTTCCGTCTCGCATGACCTCATTTTGACGAAACGTTACCCACCCAGATTAAAAATTTAGTTGGCCTATATAAAAATAGAAGTTCAACGAAATTTGTTTTTAGTAAATGGAATATTAATTTTATTAAAACTGTATTCGGTAAGTCACAATATTCTCTTTTTAAGACATCTATAAAGAGAATATGGACATAAAAAGGGATTAATAATAGAAACGGTAAAAAAACAAATGAAATGTGTTGAATGTGAAAGAGGTCTGAAAGGATAATCCAATTAATTGAATACAGTTTTAGGTAGATATTGAATAAAGACTAGCTATTGTAGCCGTTACCACTGTACTTCTTTCGGAAAATGTTTATGTAGTTTTTCTTTTATTTGTCCGTCGACTGTTGTTGCCACCATATAAATTAAATGTTTACTCAAGTCATTGCTTATAATTTACTCACATACAATAAATTATTTAAAACCCCATATACTTTCACAACGAGTCTTCGGCAACATTTTCACGGAAAGTAATAATGAATATAAAATTTCATTCGAAACAACGGCACTTTTATTAGCGAAATGTACTGCAAACTTATTTTTTTTTGTTCTTCAAACGTCATACTGCTACGGCAAAAAGAAAATAAAATCACTACCTACAATATTGTTACGAACTAATGTGGTGAGAATCTTATGGATCTCAGAGAAAAAAAAAAAAGGAATGAAAACAAGCAATTTGAATTACAAATTTTATTATTTAATTTTTTTTCTTATTTCGTCTTTTAAGCGTGGGGAAAAGGGTTCAGTTATGTTTAATCATAAAACGTTATATCTCTATAAAAATAATGCTGTATGTAAGCTTTTTAATAGTATGATTTTATTAATACTCAGAAAATGTGCTAGCGAAGACGCGGGTTATTAGCTAGACCCTGAATAATACCAAGAATAATAATGAGTCTCGCAATGTCGCGCTGGCCGTGAGAGCTTAGAACCGTTCCAGTGTAAACCCCCTGCGAAACTCGGTCCACTCTAGTGAACCAACCTGTTTAGATAGACTCTCAATCAATACACTGTCTTAGAGCTTAAAGAATACGCAAAAATATTTATACCGAAATTTTTCACATTGGGCTCTTCAGTTCGTTGCAAATCTTATTTTTAGCTGTTAGGGTGGTAGAGATTAAATATAAAACTTCCTTTATAAATAATTTGAATTAAATCTTATCCTTAATCTAAACACACGAAATATTTTTAACAAAAATACTTATGTTAAATAGCGTTTATACATTATTCCGAGTGGTTATTGGAAAAATTCTTTTAAAACTGCATAAATGAGAAGCATTTTAAGGGACTGCTTTAAGTCGCTGTTATAATAGAACTTAATTGCATGTTTTCCGTGATACGCACAAGGTTTATAACAGTAAATAACGGTATGTTATTAAGCATAGTCAACTGTACCAATGTGCAAAATTTCATATTTGCACAAATTTTTCACAGGTATGTCCTTCTTATTTGTTTGTTTCCTGGGATAATAGCTGTTTTGAGCGGCAGGAAATAGGCGCGGCGCTGGATGGTTTATTTCTTGGATTCCCTGGAAATCTTAACTTGACATTAACAGTGACCATGACCTGTCCGTGTATTTTTGTTCAGGTATTCGTTCCCTTGCCGAGAGTTAGGCTAATCCCACCCTTGCCTTCATTTTTCGGCTACTTGGGGCTGCCACTGTCTTTTTCTACCTCACCTCGCAGCGCAAATTTTTTTCTCTCTTCAATGACTCATTTGCATTAATTGATGTTGGATGTTCTGATGTGTAACATGTTAGCTCTCAGTATAAGATACGGCTGTGTTGGCCTGTGGAATGTTAAGAGGCAGGTCATTAATATAGACCAAAATGTTAAAAACTTTACTAGTGAAATTATGTATAGCATTTAATGTTGATTTATGTTATTGAAAACCATATTGATTATTGTTCAAAATATTGCAGTCTCTGAAGAAAAGTGATAGTCTATTGTAAAGTACTTTTTAAAAGATTTTGGCAAAAATTGGTAGTAAACTAATAGGCCTACAGTTTGCTGCATCTGTTGTAATTACTTTTTTATAGACATGGAGTATTTTTGTTTTTTCCAAACAGTATGGTACAATACCTTCCAGAAAAACTTCATTCATTAGTTTTCATAGTGGCTTAGCAATGTGATGTCCAGCAACTTTTATCATTTTGTTTGATATGCCATAGATATCTGAAGAATTTGAGTTTTTTAATTGTTTTATAAATTTTATTATTTCTTTTGCTGATGTTGGGTATAAGTAAATGGTCTTATTGTAAGAGGGATAATGATGTTTCAGACTTTGAATAGCTTCTGTTATTTGTCTGTTTTGTGTTGAATTTAGTGTATCAGCAATATAAGTGAAAAACATATTGAATTCTGAAGCAATCTGCTCACTGTCCTGTATTAATTTGCAACTTATTTCTAGTTTATTGATTTCTTTTGCCAGTTTAGTGTCTCTACCTAGTTCAGAATTGATTATTTTCCATGTTGTGGTCGTTTTATTTTCACTTAGATTTATCCTGTTATGGAAATACATCCTCTTACCCTGTCGTATGACACTCCTATAATTTTTTTTTGTAGTTCTTGTAATATGCTGAAAATGTGTGGTCCGACTATAGGTTTTACTTAATAAATATAAGCTCTTTAGCTTTTTACTGGATGTAATTATTCCCTTGGTTAGCCATGGTTTGGGCTTTTGGTCAGTTGTAACGTGTTTTAACAGAAATGTTGCATTTATGATGATTGTCAATTTTTCTGTTATGAATTTAAATTTTGGTTCAATGGTTGTCATTTCATCGATATCCATCCGAGTTGCCTTATCAAAAATATTTAAGAACAATGTTTTATTGTGCCTATTAATGCGCCTATATTTTATTTTAGTTTTCCTATCAGGTAGATGTCATTGATGTACTTTAACTATCTGAGCCATATGATCTGAGAGTCCATAGTCAACTAGATTATTTGTAAGGTATTTTGGGTCAAGGTTGGTAATGAAATAGTCTATTGCAGAACTGGATTGTTTAGTGATTCTGGTGTGCGTATTAATTATGTAATGTAAGTTATATGAATTAAGGATGTGCACTAGTTTTCTTTTTGCATTAGTCTCTTTTAAGAAGTCAATGTTTAGGTCACCACAGAGTATAAATGTGTTTTCCATGCTTTGTTTATTATTTTATCCAGTTGTTTAAAAAATGAATCAATGTCTCCGTCAGGTGGCCTATTAATATATAGTATAATACATCTGTCAAATGCAAGTTTGATTTCAATATAGATACAAATACCTCCATTTATAAGTTCAGTTCGACAATAATTGGAAATCATGGTGTAATTTGGTATTGGGTAAAACGTAATTTCTTCATTATTTAACCAATTTGGAGTAGTTGCTTCACTTTTTAACAGTGTAGTGTTAAATAACAAATCGAGATCAGCGAATTTGTTTCTCAGTGACTGAATATTCTGGTGCAAGATGAAAAGCATAGGTTTGTTAGAAGCATGGTGTTTGTCTTGTTTATTAAGAATACTATCTTTAGTTTGTGTACCATATGTATTGCTATTCCTAGATATTAAATTCCGGGACTTTACATTAATACTTCTGTTATTCGGAAAAAACAATATTACCATTGTCAGTATTTATAGGTAGTGTGAATACATTCTCACCAAAATCAACTTTACAAGTACTTGTGTTTGAGTTTGAAAACCGAGCTTTACTGTATTTATTATTTATTAGTTCGGTTCTCTCTAGTTCCCCTGTACAGTAAAGCCTAAAGGAATAATCTCGGATATGCACTCCCCACCTGACATTGTTTTCGTAGAGCTATGGATTAGAGAAGTCAGTTTCTGTTTACCTTCGCGGCTCAAGTTCAATCCATGCCTGGTAAATAATTCCCTAGCTAACGTACTAGTTTCTATAACTTGAATATTTTTAAACAAATTTCAAACATTGTTGATACTCCTATTTATATCCTTTACTGCTACATTAACACACGACCAAGTTGGTTGATCGTGCCGGCGGGGTGGTGGGGGGGGGGGGAGTTCTGTAACAATCACATTTGTTCCACTAAAAAGTTTCTGTTTTTATTTCAGCACATTAATCACTTTATCACCTTCATTTTTGAAACATCATTGGATCCACTAATGATTACAGCTGAATCGTTATGACCAAGTTTTTTACTCACGTTTTCACTTTTTTCCAGGACGGTTTGTATACTTGCACCTGGTTTAATCATACCAAAAACACATTTTTCAGGCATTACATTACTCAACACACCAGCTATGCCTCTGCCATGACTGGCAGCAAGGATAACTATGTTACCTGACTGTTTGTGTTTCACTGAATCGCGTTTGATTGTGTGGTCTTGTTTGGTAGCCTCTTCTGCCCTGTTGTTCAGAGCATCAAACTTATTTGATACACGAATGGAAAAATCACACGGTAAAGTTGTCTTGCTGAACTTCCGCTTACGCACCACTTGCGACCACAAGCACGGAGAAGGAAGACTCACTGCAGTTTCTTTACCTTTGTCAGACAGATTTAAGCTCAATTTGCAGTACATTTATGACTTCTCGTAGTGAACTCACCTCTTCCAGAAGTTGGATGACAAGGACCACCTTCGTTTTCGTAGCGCTATCGTCTGAGACAGTTGCACAAATTTGATGCGTTGTGTTGTACTCCCGCGACAGTGATGCCATGTAGTTTTATTCATCATCCATTAATTTGTATTACACAAGTGGCACACGTGGCACAGACCCACTCATTTTCTGGAATATTTCTTTCCTCTATATTTCTACACTTATTGAAGTGATACCATTTGTCACAGTTTTCACATAGAATACCATTTCTTACTACTTTAGTACATTTCCCGCGTTTGTTATCTCTTAAAACGCAGTTTTTTTGGCGGTATTAACGAACAACACTTCCGAGTCGGATGCAGTGACATCATGTTTGGATTGACCCCTAAGGAAGTGAGACAACTTGCGTACCTTTGTGCTAAAAAATATGGACTAAAAATGTCCCCATCTTGGGCAGAAAAAGAAACAGCAGGAGTGGACCGGTTGTGTGGATTTTTGAAAAGACATTCAGAGCTATCAATAAGACAACTGGAAGAAAAAAGCTAAGCCAGAATGACAAGTTTTAACAAGCATAATATGAATGAATTTTACAAGAAACTCTCTGATGTTTACTCACGTCACCCATCAGGACTACTTCCTTCAAAAATTTGGAACTGTTATGAAACTGGAGCAACTACTGTGCTGAAACCAAATAAAATTGCCGCAGGAAAATGAGTCAAACAAGTGGGAACAGTCATATCAGCAGAATGTGGTGAACTCGTAACTGTCGCTGCTGCGGTGAGTGCACAGGGTACCTTTATTCTTCCTATGATTATCTTCCCAAGAAATAAATTCAAAGACCACTTCATACGAGATGGACCAGCTGGTTGCATTGGTGCTGCTACAGGATCTGGATGGATGACAGATGACAGTTTTGTGCAATTTATGAAACATTTTATTGCCTAAACCAAACCGAACAAAGACGATCCACTTCTATTGTTGTTACTAGACAACCATTCCTCTCACCTTAGTGTTACAGTTTTGGATTCGTGTAAAGACAATGGTGTAGTACTCTTGTCATTTCCACCACACTTTTCACACCGGCTCCAGCCCCTTGACATTCGTGTTTACAGACCATTCAAGAAACTCTGTAGCAGGGGAGTCGATTCCTGGCTAAAAAAAAATCCAAGAAAAACTCTTAATATCTACGACTTGCCAAGTATGATTAAAGAAGCATTCATGACATCATTCACACCTTGTAATATTACTTCAGGATTTTCAGCTGCAGGCATTTTCCCACTGAATGTTGATAAGTTTCAAGACAGTGATTTTGCAGCTTCTTTTGTAACAGATCGTACTCTGCCCGAGGAAGGCATACAAAAATGTAAGTCAAATAAGGGAAGTGAATGAAGTGTTTTCGGGCAGTGATCACCAACTAGATATCGTCCCTGGGCCCAGCAGTGTCCAAATATCAGACTATGGAGATTTAACTCAAACATTTTCACATCAAGCTCTTCGACGGTATCCTAAAGCAGGGCCACGGCAATAATGCAGTCGAAATAGGAAAAAAAGGAAATGTGCAATTCTCACAGATACACCAGATAAAACATTGCTGGAAATGGAAAAAGCCGCAAGAGAGAGTAAGAAGAAAAACAAACAAAAAAGAAAAACCTGCCCATCAAAATATCTAAGAAGAAAACAAGAATCAAAAGGAAACTTGAATTCAGTGATGATTCTTCGGAGAACCATCACAACACACTCACTGTCTGAACTGTGGAGAAATATATAAGAATAATGAAGAATGAGTACAATGTTTAAGGTGCAAAATGTGGTCACTTGGTCGTATGCTAAAATCAATCCTTTTTATGTGTGTATTGACTGTGCAGATAATGACACAGACGATTTAGAATCTGTAAATTCCGAATTAGATAATGTTTCAATGTGGCCCTTCCAATGGTGCAATATGCCCCGCATGTGGGGCAAATTGCAACATGTGCAAGTGCTTTTTAAATAGATTATGTCAATGATAAATATTTTTTTGCAATCATTATATTATATTGAATACTGTGGGTAAAAAATCATAGTATTCATAGGATGTTAGATTTTTTAAATATTCATAATACAAAACCAGAAAAATAATTTATAACTAATTTTTGTTGCAATGTGCCCCGGCTTCGTCTATGTATTCAGCTATAGTTTTTGTTCTGAACTCTTTCCAAATGAAAAAATATTCATGATGGAAATGTTTTTTTTTATTTATTATATAGTTATAGTAATTTGGTTTCTAGTAGAACTATTACTTGGTACCTAAAGCCACAGTTTCACTCCGCAACGCCCCACCGACACTTTATTTTTAGTGTTGTGCAAGTCTTCCGCTGCTGTTATTTCTTAGGATAATACTTTATGGTTATTGCCGAACATTAAACCGAAACTTAGTTTAAATAACGCACGATCGCAACAGATTTTACTTTGTACAAATACGTTAATTTCAGCTATGTTTCTTTCAAACATTAGACTCTTAGCCAGCGTAGCAAAATGCAGTGCAGCTTTACTGGCAGCACCGGCCGGTGTATGTACACTAGCATGTTCGAATGAAATGTGTAGCTTGGCTTAGATTCAGTGCAAAATTATTAATGAGATCCACAAATAACTGTTTTGTATTAAGATTGTGTACCATGGAAACGTACAAAGCATGCCATACATTGAATTAATACGGCATGACTACAATGTTTACACTTATAGAAAATACCTCTAAATTACTGTAGATTACTGTCGTTATAAAAAAACAATATTCGTGATAACCATAGGATATTTAATAAAAATTAGATAATTTTTGTAGAAATGCCTTCTCTACATTTTCACTATCCAAAATAAAAACTAGTTTATTTATTATTTTCACCTAAAATTGTAAATTTAAGTAACAAATTAGTTAACAGTTTTTATTTAGATTACGATTAGTTGTATATTGAGGTCATACAACACACAAAAAAGATGGTGAGTTAGCTTTTCAAAATAACTTTTTCTCTCCGTTATATTAAACGCAACATGTTGGAATAGAAGCTGCATGTTATATTAAAAATGTTTTTCTATTAAAATAAATATTATTTCGATGTTTCTCTGGTGCTCAGCCACACTTAAATTGTTGTGTTTTTAAATATTTTGGTAGAGAGCTGCGTGAGCTACCCTATAATCGTGTTTGTAATTAGTGTTCATTTCCGTATACAATTGAAATAATAATAAATAATATAGGTTTAAGTAAAACCACTTTATATTGCGATTTTACCACGAAAAGCGAATACCATACCATATCACAACTTAAAACATATAAAGTCCCGTTTTTCTCTTACAAAATATTATAGTTATTAGTCATTTAATGTGCTTTGTAATCGCCTTCAATCCTCTTGGAAGATTTTGGGCGACGTTATAAAAGCGACTAGGCTATAAGTTTATACCTACTTTACTATAAAATTACAACAATGAGAAGGAACCGTTCACTTCAACTTTTGGCATACAGTACTATTTTTTGTGGGCGTTTTGCATCAATATGTATATGCGCTATCAAAATATTGGCTGCATACAAACTAGAAAAGCATCAATCCAAGCCCAAATTCATGTTGAATTATTGTTATATTGTTCGTCTGCTGTTATATGAACACTTTGCAAATTTACAAGAAATTCATTTATTTTATGAAAACATTTTTGTGCTCATAGTGATCTTTGCAGATGTTCAGTTAAAATTGGTTATTATTTAAAGTAGGTAATTATATTTTCAGCCAGTTCCATGTCTTATTAAGAGAAAAATAAGAATAAATTGATCATATTTATAGTTCTAACAGTTCTACGTGACTTTATTCAATCGTTCATACTAGAAAGTATTATTAACATACGCCAGTGAAAGAAGGCACTGTAATATGGCCATCTATGTAAATTGATATCGCGATTTTACGAGCTAATATAGTTTTATACCACCAACGAACGCCACCTCCCGTCTCTAAAATAATCTTTAAAAAATACTTCATATATATGTCATGTTTATCAAGATACGGAAATACAAAGTAGGTCTAGATTATATTTTATTAAAAAGTATGAAATTTACTAACGAGCTATAAAAACTAGACCCGAATAATTCTAAATACTCTAGATCCAGATATCGTTCCAGACAAAACTACATTTCTTTGTTTTTACGCTGTGTGGTTGGTAGTGTGAGGATCATTGGTGCCGGATTTCAGGAAAAGAGAAGAAATTATATTTAGCCTGGGAGTGAAATCTCTGATAACTTCTATACTCCAGACAGCATTGTTGTATCCAGTCAGACAGGATTATTTGCTGCCACTATGTCTTGTGTGTAAGAAGTTGAGCCGGAAGCAGCTTGTCGCAGAAGACAAAAACCTCAGCCAGATGCAGGTGCGCCTTCAATCCGTTATCGTTGCTAAGTACCACCCTGCCGGGACAAGACGATGCCTTTCATCCCATCCCCATTCCTTACATATTTTGACCAGCTTTGTTGGGAATGGGAAAGATACCTGGTTGTTCCAACATTACTGAGAATGCAAAGCTCCTCCAACCCCAAACCCCGACTAAATGCACGTGTCTGGTAAACCTATCTGACGTTCCTAAACAACCAAATGTATGTGGCAGGCCACTGATTGTACGTTGCTTCTTAATCGACTGTCATGTAGAACTGCCTTGAAAATACATGTCAGTGCATGCAAAGAACTCGATCCACCTTCCAAGAAGACTGAAGAGTTCGAGAAATGCTAGTAATCCTTGTTTGTACTTGTGGAAATAATATAATAAATTTTCTTATTTGTAATTTTGTTGCATTTTCCCTTGAACATTGTAATTCATTATAAAGTTTAAATAGAGAAATATATTTTAACCTAAAATTATCTGCGCCTTACTGGTGGTTGGTGTATGATGAATATATACCTTAGGATTTTTTTTTTGTATTTTATTAGATCTTTTTCCCCCTGATATTACCATTTAAGAATAAGGCAAGGATCGAATACGTGCAGGAATCACTTGAATTAATCAGTAAAATAACACACTAATTTTTTTGATGATTTTTGGTCTTTTCCCCGAAGTTTTTGTGTCAAAATTAAAGAATTTTAATCTTACAGTCCATGTCGAGGCAGCTCAGAGTGGCTTGCTTTCAGAAGTTTTAAGCCCTGTTTAGGACATAAGGTTCTTTCAAATAGAAAACCCTTTTTGGTATTTGGATTTTAGAATTTTTAGTTTTTTTTTTATTAATAAACAGGAAATTTTCTCTTGAAACGGAAATTTTTCCCTCGAAATATGGAAATTGTTAGGAATTTTGAGTCATTTATAAAGAATTCCGATAGCGCACACGCCCAAACATAGCTGAACTCGTACTATCGCTGAAATGGTTTTACTTGTGATGAAAGTTTATTCAAGCAATGATATGGGTAAAATTTTAATTTATATGGTGGCTGCAACCTCTTGCAGACGAAAACAAGTTGGTAGATTCAAGATGGCTGCCATGAAATCATACTGGATGACCAATCTGTTCTGGCATTAGAAGTGGAATGTCTATCTGCTGGATAAAAATGAGTTTTTAACTTAAAACTTAATCAAGCACAATAAAAAAAATGGGAACGAATAATAATCATACAAAAACCACCAAAATCAACATTACCATTTTGCGCAATTCAAGCCCTAAGTTTGATAAAAGGATAGGGTTGTTTTTAAATAAAAAACAAAAGCTGCCAATTGAATAAGAAATAGACGTAAGATACTAAAAAAATTGCATCTGAAGTTACATATTACTTTTTGTCGTTTATTCAAATACATCTTGTAATGACGTGGAAAATGAGGTAGTATGTTTTTAAACATCAAATTTCGGTAACTAAGTAAGATGTAAATAAAATGGTAAGATAATAAATTAAAAATTATTATTTTACTTATTTGTATGATTCCGTCTTTACGTGGAAGGGGTGACGTTTCATGTAAAGACAAAAATTAATAAATATAAGAATTAGAAAGTAAGAATCAACAACAAGCACATAAAGGTAAGCACTAAGCATATGATTTTTTCTTTAGTTTTTTTGCCTTCACTTTTAATGGTGCGAATAGGGAGTAAGTTATGTTTATAATATAGAAAAATTCAAATCTCCATAGCAAATACAGCTGGCTGTAAGCAACTTCACATGAATTACTTTATTAAATTAATATCTGGAATACTTAAAACATTTTTAGATATTCGACCTCAAAGGCAGTGCGCGAAACGGGGCACGTTAGTTTTAATAGTAGTCTACTAAATCATATATTCAAGCAAATTAAGATGTTGTTAAAAACTGAGCAAGAATAACTTTCAAATGAGTTATTATGATTTAATATCGGTTTTAACGTTTATCATTTTCCCACATTCTACCACAAAAGGGGTGAAAAACCATTTGAATTTGTTTTTATTATAAAAGTCGTATCCCTAAAGCTAATGAAGCGGAATGTAAGTTATGTGGTAGGATTTACAAGCATGCAAAAACTATCAACTCTTTTCTACAAATTACAGAAGTTAACTTTTTAAGAGGTTAAATATTTCAATTACTGTTTTAATATTAAAAAAATATATTATGAACAAATCCCACAAATTTGTGCTTAAGGAAATGATAAATGACCATACCTTAAGCTACCTAAGTTACTCAACATTCTCCGAATTATCACTTGTCAGTCTTAACAGAGGTTAATATTATTTTAAAAAAGTAATAAATTTATTTAATCTAATAAATAAGCTGGGTTTGGTTTTTTTCTGGTTAACCAATACTTCTACATTTACTTAATTCTTAATATTTACATCAGTATCCTAGTGGGAAAAGAAGAGATTGGTAAAAATTTTGATATATTGCTTAGTTAATAAAAAAACTAAGATTCATCTAATAAGTTCGATAATAAACTTTATACATGTACTCTACATTTGAAAGAAAGATGCGATTGCATCAAATATTCTTAAAAACGGGATGTATTTGTCTAAATGTCAGATTCTTTGATTATTCTAAGCTTAGGTCCAACCATAGAAAATGAATGTGACATTGTAAAAGATTCGTAAACTTAATTGAAATAGTATAGATGTAAGTTTAATATATATATATAATTTTTAATTGACTACCTCATTAAATGACAGGAAGTATAATTTCATCAAGGTAAACTATATCCTCGATCAGTCTAAAAAATAAGTTTTCAAATCCGATACCTAATCTTTACTAAAAATTAAAAATAGCATACCCATAACTACTTAGAAAACGGTTATTTTACAAAATATATTTTTATGCACCTGACGATTTATTGTGTCTGTTTATTTAGTCAAAATATTGGGAATTAATCATATATACACTTTTTTAAATTGTAAGATTTTAGCAACACTCTTAAAATTGCATGAGCGAAGACGCTAGTTATTTATTAGCTATTCATTTAATAAGATTCTTCTGAGCGAAGCTTGGTCATCCAGATATTGTAAGGAAAATTTGGGTTACGCTTGACACCTCGAATGTTACAAATTTATTTACTTCCAGTTGTTATAACATTTTTAAGTCTTGTTCATGTAATTTTTGGACGAAATAAGTCATGATTAAATTTACTGTCCATGCCGAACATTTCCAGTGAATATTATTGTAACAAACAATAGTCAGCTGAGTCGTCACTTATTTCAGCTCCAATGATATTGTCAAACTTAAGTTATTATGAACATAAATAATTGAACAAATAAAACGTAAGTTTACCAAAATTAAAATAATCTAGTTTTGTTCTGAGCTATAACATTTTATTTGCAAATTAAAGCTTTTTATGAACTCAATACAAACAAATAGAATGGCCACTGCCTTGTAACTGAGTTTCTAACGAACCTTAATAACGATAAACCATTTTATCTACCTGAGGAAAGTTAAACACAAGAAAAGTGTGGTCAAATGAAAAAGCTTAACCGTTTTTAAAACGGAGAGGTAACATTTAACAGTCGTTAATAAAACATTGTTTAACGACTGTGGTTCAATTGGCCCTTAGCCTTTTATCATACACAACCGTTATATATATATATAAACTGCTAGTGTGGTGGATTGATATTTTAATTTTAAAATATATCAAAAGTAAATTGTTTCACCAATGAAGTCTCGTAGGCACGATCAAGCAGTATACGTCCATGCAGTTTCTAAGCGCCGGATACTTCTGTTGGTTCGGCTCCTCTGCTGGTGAAAAAAAAAAAAAAGGTCTTGCGGGAACGATCTAGCAAGCAAACCATCTGCCTTGTGGTCCCCGGATACTTTCATTAAGAAAATGAGAACTATTTCCATTATTTACAGTTAAGAAAAAAGGCCACATAAAAATTTCCTTAAGTTTTTCTATTGGCTTAAACATTTCGTTGCCCGCCATTTTACGAGTCTTTGCCACCGCGCGGGGGGTCCCACCCCATTAGTGGGGCAGACAAAGGGCTGGCAGGATGTCTCGTGGAGGGGGGTGCGGGGGGGGTCCCACCCCTTCTGCGGGGCGGACCAAGGGCTGGCAGGATGTCTCGTGGAGGGAGGTCAAAGCAGTGCAGGGGAAACGGTCGGGGTTATGACGAGGTCGGGGAACTGTCCACTGGCCGTTTTAAGCTCGTTACGCAGCGAGTATGGAGACTTAGTAACAACAAATGACTGGTTGTTGATAATTAAGTCCACTTTCTTAATTTCTAATGACACAATCAGCATTTTGAAAGACATAAATACCTCCAGGAAGAGGTAGTGTACATTTGTAAAAAAAAAGAATAAAAATTTCTATAAACTGCTGTAAACGAGAAATGAAATGACAACCTGAAAAAAAGATAGCCCCCAGAAATATTTTGTAATATTTTATAGTGTCAAAATAACTTCGAACTTCGAAATTAATTCTCCCCCCCCCCCCCTCCTTTTTTTTATTCTTCACGGTGAATATAAATAAGTTTCACTTTCCCGACAGGCACTCTTCGGGGCAGAAATTGATGCTGCTGTTGTTAAAATGGTGTTGTGGGAGAAGTTTCAGACGAAATACAACCCTTCTTTCCCCCTCTACACCTTATACACCCCCACCCCCTCCGCCAGCCAAGCCGCAAAAAGGCGCCGGCTGCGCGCGGTCCGCTCCGGAAACGGAAACCTGCGGTGCAGCGCCGTCTCGCGGTCGCCGGAGGCACTGCTGCCAACGGCCGGGGGCTAAAATTACTAGAGAGGGCGAATCCTGGCGCCCGCCCTGACGACCACGCCACGGCAGGTGGCCTGTGCGTGGTCCGTGCCGCGAAGCTCCTCTGCGCGCGGTTAAAGTCAAATTTCAAAGCCGAATTTTCAATGCAACGTTTTCGTGAAACATTGCTGAGAACAAGCGCGGCTCCAGAAGGGGGGTTGTGGGGGCGATAGCCCCTCCCGAGACCAATTTTATTGATTAGTGCATATATTTATGTTTACTCAAATATTTAATTTGATATGTTAAAGTATTATCTCATCAAAAGTTGCATGGAGCTACTAAGGTTCTGGATTTGAGACCTGTAATTTGTAAATAATATTCCAAGGCCAATATCTGACCACTTTCATTTTTTGCAACTACGACCTTTGTTGTGCGATAGCCCCTCCCGAAAAGTCATCCTGAAGCCGACATTGGTTGAGAAACGTTTTTAAAGCGTAAAAAAAAAGGACATATAATAGTTACTTGGCCAAAGAGTTATAAAAAGAGTAATATGCTATTATGTACGTTGCTCTTCTGTTTTCGTTCACCTCTTTGTACGATTATTCGCCCCCAACCCCCCCCCCCCCACACACAAAGAAAAAGATCAACGAAAGACTAAGGCAGAGAGTGTGCGCATGCGCTTGTTTCAGTAAATAGATATAGGTATCCTATACAGTCAGCTGTGAGTGCCTTGAATTTTATATTTTTGCTACCAGCATTCTCGCGTTCCTCTTTGTTAAACTAGCAGCGTAGAGAAACGCTGTAGGGATACATAGTTTCAGTAATTCCCGCATAGATAGCGCTAACGTTTATGAATTTCATATTTCGTTCAGAGATTTGGCGTGTTCCAAACGGCAGAATTGTTTGAAGAAACGGTAACACGCACTGTTTGTCTTTATGGTGCGAGTATTTCAACAGTAAGTGATATTTCTTTTGAAAATTGTCTTTTTTTTTCTCTTTCTTTCTGTCTCTCTCTGCTTTTTTTTTTTACCTCTTACGATATACTTACGGGTCGAGGTTTGAACAGCCACAAGAACTTTAACTTATATCACGTGTACTGAGTTGCACGCGCTCTTTTGTGACAGCTTTCAAAAGTAGTACCAATGGTCCACGTATTCTTGTGCCGTTGCTGTTCCGTCAGCAGTCTTCGCGAGTGGCTGCCCTGCTCTTTGCGGGGCGCTGGGCCACGTACTTCTGCGGTACCTAAATATTTTGGAGAGAAAACAACATTGCGTATGTATTTATCACGCTCTGCATTACTTTACATAATTCTCCTTTAAATTTCGTGTCCAAGTTTCGTATTATAAGCAAATATTGTGATAGGGACAATACAGGAAACTCTTAAGAAATACGCGAGACAAGTGGTGTCAGCGAACCTGGCGGCGTGGAGTGTAACTACATTTTTTTACAATTTTTTTTAAGCGCGTGAGAGTAATGGCATCTAGCGGCGTGGTGTGAAAATACTTTGAAAGCAATGCAGTAAAACTTTTTTCGCGCTTCGCCAATGATAATTGGCCAGAGTTTTCCCCTGTTGTCGTGCTACGATATTTTTGTTACAAGTGTATTAGCGACACGAGAACACGAGAGGTTAGATTTTGCACGTCACTGAAAGACCTGGGAGAGACCTGGGAGACCTGGGCATATGGAAAAGCCCAGAGAATATGCGTGATCCGCGGGATTGGTGGGGAGGGGGGGGGGGGTGACAATCTCTTTAAAACAATTTTTCTTAACCAACCTGGAACTTAAAATTTCGACATGATTTTGTTAAAGAAATTTTTATATTACATTCTGATTGAGTATTATTGGGTAAGATTTGTAAAAAAAAAAAAAAAAAAACTAACGTCAAAATTCAGTGAAATCGCGTCATTATATGAGGCAATAAAATATTTAATTTTTTTTTCTGATTCGAAGTCATGGACACTCAATTGAAATCGGAATGTATCGACCTGGATTACAATAGCAACAACAATTTAAAACTTACTTTTTTTCCCAATTATGTCAATCATGTTTCGCATAAAGCTATACAAACAAGGAAAACAAAAAAAAAATTGAAATGGGCAAATGCGGGGTCTGCTGTAGCCACCCCTGGTCTTCGTAAACAATTCCACGTGGTTGTCAGAGCGGCAGATGGGAAATTGTAACATCGTGGGTTCTGTTTTTGAGAACTGTCGAATTTGAGACCAGTTACAGGTCACGGACTATAACGATATGATGGTTTGACAGCTGAAGGGGCTATTTTTATATTTACGTTACACAGTTATACTTGGAGACATTTTTTAATGTGGACGTACTTCAAAAAAATGTATATAATATATATAAATCCAGTGTCCTGATGTTTGTTTCCAGTGAACTCTTCACCAAGTCAACCGATTTCGATGAAAATTGGCATTTATGTGTAATTTTTTCCAACTTGAGAGATAGGATAGTTTTTATTTCGATTAATGGTCTTAATAATTTATAATTAATAATAAATAATAAATAAACGATCACCATGGGTAAACAAAAAATCATAGGTCATAGACATACAAACAGTAATTGTGTGACCTTACTCTATGTCCAACACACTGTCATATAGCGCTATCCAGTTTGCTTTAACTCGCAGACAATAAAGCTCCATGCAACGCCGGGTACTGCAGCTAGTTATATATATATATATATATATATATATATATATATGTATATGTATATGTATGTATAATTAAGATACGTCCCTCCGTGAAATTTTGCCTACGAAAGAGGTGCTTATGCTTCTACAAAAATATCACCTTAAATATTTCATGTTTGTAATTTATGTTGCATTAATAAATTATTTGTGAATTAGCAATTTTTGGCTGTCAAACTGAAATGATTGATGCATGCAGTCATGAAATTCTTCGAATTCTAGCTCCATATCTTCATCACTTTTCAAAAATAATTAATTATGTTTTAAAATGGGTTTTCGTAGTTAATTTATATGTATATTTTAAGAAATTATTATTTGAGTACATAGGTACCATCTGAGTTATGTGAAATATTCCACTTAAAGAAAGCCAACATTTTGGATGCGACCTGCCTAAATGGGATTCACTCTCGTAGAGCCCCCTATATATCTCACGCACTCTAGTATTATTTTTTCTTTCGCTCACATATTTTTGTTTTTAAAAATTCTTTTATTGAGGAAAGAGGTTACAGATGGCTGTGAAGCCAAGAAATACAACAATTATAACAAACAATAAAAAGATACCTGTAAAATTCGCGATTTAAAATTCCTAAAGGATAGACTCCATGATCCTCTATGCACTCGTGCAAATTACATCTGCTGATTGGTTACCTACTCGTAACACCTGTTGACTGGAATGATCGTGATTCGCTAATTCTTCTGTTAAAGATTTTTCATTGGCCCAGAGTCCTTCAGATAAACTGTGGCCCAATCACTGAAGCAAAATAATGTCAAAAAGTATTTGGACTCTATCCTATCGCGAAATGAATCCGCGAATTTTACAGGTCTCTAATAATAAACTATTCACACACACTAGCTGCAATACCAGACGGTCATTGTCTCTTCCTGCAGTTCATGTCACTAATAAAATACAAAGGGATACCTTAGCATACATGGCAAACAATAGACGACAAAATATACATAGTAGCATGGGGAACAGTAGTCCAAAAAACCCACAAATTTTCGCTCACATGGATCCCTCGCAGGTTGGAGTCAACCCCAGGTCGATTTAGACTACCTTGGGAACCTCGGGTCTAGAACAACATAACATCAACACCTAAGTGAAAAATGGGTATTTTGTTCCTCCATGGAAGCGTGTGCATTTAGCGTCTTCTCACGACATTATTGAGTACTCTTTACTGATTAAATGTGTCAAATATAAGCTAAAAACAACATTTGTGTGGTTATGTTTGCAATTGGCAAGGTTTTTTTTTTTTTTAGCTGTCATGAAAAATTTGCTTTTTGTCACATAGGTGGTGGTGTTCCTAAGCGACGAAACTTACTATAAACCCTTTGCAGAAAATGTCAAGATATATTCAACACATAAAATTAAATCCTATGGCTACAGTGCCCTTGAAAATGGGTCATGTGACCAAGTTTTGATTAGTAGCTCATAAAGATTATAGAAACACAAAATCGAATTATAAATTGTAACTGCAAAGCTGGGGCTATTTTATAAAATACTAGATGGAAAAGTTTGATCCCCATAAGTGAGAGAGACCAACATTCAGTCTTTCTGTTCCTATCTGTTCATCTCGAGACCATGTTACCCTGTCAATTTTTCGTTTTAAAAACCTTCCAATAAATTTAGTTAACTTCGGAGGACTATGACAACACCTTAAATGCAGCCATGTTTGTTTGACAAGTCGGATTACTTTAAATTCCATAACTGGATCCCAGTTTCACTGGGATCCGGTTCGGACACGTTCTGGAATACGGCCGGCGAGTTAGGTTACGGTTTTGTCCCCAACAAGGCAGTGTTTATTTGCTGCCTTAAAGGGGATTAAGCCCCGCAATCTATTATTTTTTTTCCCCATCTTTTTTCTATAACTAGGGCCATGTATATTTCGTGAAAAGAAACCAATGCTAGCTGAACGTTACATCACTGTAGCATCGTCTGTATTCCGTGATTGGGTGAGTTTCATTCAGGTATATGTCGATTGTTAAAACACCAATCACAGTAAGTCAGTGCGGAAGCAAACGCATAATGAGTGGCTCGATCAAATAAGGCACCGACTTCTCTCGCAGACAGCTGCCAATCACAAGGAAGAAACTGTTGGTGCGGGTATATCTTGTTGCAGCCTAATAGGCGTTCAGATTTATTCGCGAAAAATGCCTGCCCCTAGCTATAACTATCATCCCAATGTTTTGGAATGTCAAGGCATAAAATTATACATTACAGACATTCTTTATCGTGTTGCGAACACATACTTACCAACAGGCTCTAGTCTTGTATTTTCCAACTGGCGACTGCGACCACCATGATAACCACACCAGTTCCCAAGTGCTGACTTCAACAAGTAGCCAAAGCTAAGTCATGTGCCATGCAAAACAGCAGCTTTATTGCAAGCAGTATCAACATTTTTTTTTTAATTGCAAGATGGAGAGCATGATTAATAGAGACCTGAAAAATTCTCGAGTTCATTTCGCGATAGACTGACATCCAAAAATGTATACCTTCGTACAGCTTCTGCGATTGGCCCGCATTTTATCTGGGGAACTTCGGGCCAATGTAAAAAAATAAACCAAGAAAGTGCCGAATCATGGACGAATTGGTTAAGACGTCTCACGAATCAGCAGCCAATGAACTAGTGTCATCTCCCCGAGTTTGTTAAGTATTTTGGAGTCTATCCTAGAGGACAATGAACCCGCGAATTTTTCCGGTCCCTAATGATAAACCCGCCGCCGATCCATCATACTGCCGTCCGGGGTCAATTTAGTGTGTGCGCGAGACCAGAAACCAAGGGGGTTCCTGTAACTCGCTAGGTGCACTGTAACTCAGGTGCACCCCTCATCCCGAGCAGCGTCTGTGAATACCGGCCTGAGAGGGGACGTGCTTCCTCCATCAGGTCTTCTCCTCGGAGTCGGACCCAGACCGCAAGGGTGCATGCAGGTGGAGGAGTGGAGTAGCTGGTAGAGTTCCTGTCTCCCTCGGGGGGTTGTGATGGTGGTGGCTGGGGGGTGGGGGTTGTGGGAAGCGAGGCGCCGACCTAGACCAGAGCCGTGCACGGGCGTGATGACTGCAGGTTCCGCCGGCTCCATCTCTCCTGGCGCTGCTGATGACCCCGTGATCGCCAAAACACCTGCCGTTTTACTCTCCAGATGAAGGAAGGAAGGGAGAAAAAAGAAAAGGAGTACGGACGGTTAGGCTGGTCGGCCCACGGGTGGGAGGAGATTGAAAAACTCCAGCCCTAATTTCCCGACGACCCCCATCCGGCCTGGGTCTCGCGCGCCGTATGGGGAGATGGGAGCGCTTCTCTGGGCCCCGCGCTGACAATTGCCCGGCCGTCAGTGGCGGTTACAGTCGGCCATTAGTGTCCCTCGCCCGAGTGGCGGCTTGCGCGTTACTTCGGCTGCACACCGTCAAAAAATATATATTTATGGAAGCCAGATTATATATAGGTATATGTAAGCGAATCTTTCAGTGACGTGCAACATCTAACCTCTCGTGTTCTCGTGTCGCTAAATACACTTGTAACAAATATCCTAGCACGACAACAAGGGGGAAACTCTGGCCAATTATCATTGGCGAAGCGCGAAAAGAAATTTACTGCATTGCTTTCAAAGGTATTTTCACACCACGCCGCTAGATGCCATTACTCTCACGCACTTTAAAAAAAAAAATAAGAAAAAATGCAGTTACCTACACTCCACGCCACCAGGTTTGCTGACATCACTTGTCTAAGAGTTTCCTGTATTGTCCATATCACAATATTTGCTTATAATACGAAACTTGGACACGAAATTTAAAGGAGATTGCTGGAGCAGCTACGGAGACTATAGAATCATTCAATTTTCAAAGAGAAATCTTAAACTACTTGAAAAAATACTAAACCCAGGGAATGGACCTAATTTTCGACAAGGAATATTATTAAAATACTGCCCATTTGGTTAAAATTTGTTAAACACAGATGGCAGAACCATGATTACAATGTTTTTTTTTTTAGTTCAATGCGACTTCCGTTCCATTCACGAAAATACTCCTTCCAAATGCCGTTTACTGTTATCTAAGACGTCACACATCAAACAGTGTTCATTGGTGATCTACCTTAACCATTGTTGAATACGTGAATTTTTATTTATGTGGGTCGAAAAGGGGGGGGGGGGGGGAGGGAAGGGTAAGTAAGAGAAGCGGATCTTTTGAAAGAAAAAAAATGCATTAAAAAACTTAAGTCAACAACTAGGGGGTTTGGACTCTCACAGCATCATTCTCAAAGTGCTTCACTTGTTTTTCAACACTGTGAAAGAAACTAAGAACGAACTAGATAGCTACATCGCGTCATATTATGTGAGAAGTCATAAGAACTACAGGTTAAATGCCGAAACAAAATTCCTCTCTCCCCATCTCTTTTCTTCTCTTTCTCCACCACAAAACCCGTTTTGAGATCGATGTGCCAATTTCCAGACAATCTTTTTACAGTGTAGGAAGAGAGAAATCTTTCAAGCGTCCTTTCGAGTCTCCGCCCGCCACGGGTATCAGAAACTAATAGCTCACCACCGACTTCGCCACCTTTTATTTCATTTTGTTTTACTTCTCTCGAAGCATCGGTGCACAGAGAGATTTCTCCGCTTAGCTTTCCCACTGATTTCTTTTTCTTTTATTTTACAAAATGTTTCCAGGCAAAAAAAAATAATAGCCTAATAAAAGGCGTGGCTGTAACGTCACGCCAGTATGGAACCTTGATGATTGTAATGGGTTCCGAACCAGGTGTTAGGAACGTAACATCGTACTCATACCTCAAAAACTTATACCCATTCCTATTTTATGGGGTCCGCCAAGTCAGGGGTGTATCTGCGTTGGTATGAGGCGGGATGATATGGACGACGCTCGCTGGTGCTTCTAGCGCGGTGTCGCCTCTAAGCACGAGGCTGTGGACCAGCGCGTAGTCTCCTTGTCGTGCATACAACAACTGTGACAAGCATATCATCACGCGTTGAAGAAATGAAGATAAATGTGTAATGCAAGTCCCTTGAGTGGATCCTGGAATCTGTACCTGGTGTTTCATGACTAACCATAACTCTGAACTCTGAAACCATGCGTTCTGGCCATTTCCACTCTTCTAAAAATACAGTTAAAAAACTAAATCAGGAAACAAAACTACTAATCCGCCCTCAGCGTACTCTTAAATGCTTTTCGTAAACAGAACAACTCTCGTATATCTTGAGCAGTTTTCGAATGCGTGGTTTTTTCTGAATCTCTGCACATCGCACGTCTGACCACATCCATTTCATGCGTTTGTGTTCATTTTTCCGAGCCCAGTTTTCCGTTGAGAAGCAAATATTACCCCATGAAGATTAGGCTGTATCCGATTACACAGGTATGCGTCCATAGCATACATATCTTTACATCCCTTAGCAAAACCAGCCTCAATGTAAAGGACGTGTTTCCAAGGGATGGACAGTAAGTATCAGAATACTTTTACTGCTAGCACCATTTTGATTCGTGTTATCCACGAATATTCAGCAAAACGTAAATAAAAACGACCAATTAAAAACAATAATGTATGTGAATGAATGTTAGAGATAGAAATAATTTTTTATATCAATTTCAAATTATATAATAAAATACGTATAATGAACATTAAATACTCCTGTAAGTTGAAGTTAGACTTTCTATAATTTTTATTAAAGTATTTATTTGTCTCTTTTTGAGTTATCAATTACGCTTATTATATTATTTACAAACAAAATAAAACACGACTCCGAAGCTAATGGAACGTAGGGACGTATCAGTGGACGCAAGTGTTGCATCCCTTGCAGGAATTCAGAAGCAATACAAATACGGGATCGTCCACTACGATGCACTTTAGTGGATCCATTATGTTAGTAATAGGATGCTGCTTACTTATATCATACTCCTAGGCACCTAACTCCCTTCATCCACATCCGGGCGAAGCTGGAGTCACGATAGCGCGAAGTACGCGATGCGATGTTCGCGAATATTTCTCCTAACCAATAACGCGAGACACATCCGTGACGTCAGCGCCACACGAATTTCAGAAGCGGCAAGATTTCCGAATGCAAAATAACTTCCATTTTCCGTTGCGTCGCGGACGCGACAATACTGAAACGAATATCAGAATTTAATTTTTTCGAAAAAAATATGGTTAAACTGGTTCGTTGGTAATACTATTATGATTTGCTTTTTTTTTTGTTGTCTGTCATGTTTGGTTGTAAATACAACGGTGGTATGGTAAATGCCGGTGGACTCATGTCAGCTAAACAAGATCCCGACAGTAAGTTAATTGCAATTTTAACTGAGGTAACATAAACAAAGAAACGGCGATACGTTTATGATTGGCAAATTCGTGTGTTCTCTTCTTAGGACACGACTCCTTCTTGCACCTTATTCCCACGATGGGATGAATATATGTTATACAAATAACTTGCCGTATAGCTAGAGACCGGAAAAATTCGCGGATTCATTTTACGATATGATATAATCTAAACCACTGTACCTTTATATTGCTTCTCTGATTGGCTTACAGTTTTTCTGAAGGCCTTTGAGCCAATGAAGAACCTTCAACCAAATAAGTATCGTATCGCAAGCGTCCCAGTTGACAGGTGTCACGATTCAGTAGCCAATGAGCTGGTGGCATTTTCCTGAGTATGTAGGAGATTGTGGAGTCTATCCTAGATGTCATCGAAAGCGCGAATTTTCCCGGTCTCTACGTACAGCTCAGCAGAACTCTGATAAAGATCGCATACCATAATTAGATGAATTAAAATATGAAACTCGCCATGATTACCCTACAGCTCAGGTAAGATTTAAAATGTTAGATAGTTCTTTAAAAGAATGATTATACTTTGTTTAGCTACGTTATAAAAAATTCACTTTCCAAAAAAAAAAAATCTGGATACGAATCACACTACTTGCCCTCTGTGTCCGTCGCTAGAATTCGCTGCCTGAATCGTAAACGTTGCTTGCCACCATCATGCGCATGTAGCAGCAATAAACATTACATTTTTAAATATTAGAAACGGCTCCAATAAAAGCAAAGAAAGACGATTTTCGACAAGAAATTTTATTTAAATACTGCCCAGCTTGTTAAAATTCGCTAAACAGTTAATACTGTGAAGCTTCCGCACTTTTTAGAAGATATACTTCTTTGGCATTACTAAATGTTAACATTGAACATTTTGGAACACATATTATAACACTAAGTATATGTTTATTTGTTTTTGGTTAAGCGACTGAAACCAGTGTGTAAATTATTCCTACTAACGAGCTTAACATCATTGAGCCGATTCAACATTATTTTAACGTAATATTATATGATTATGTTAATAAAAAAAAGTACTTTTTTTCAAGTGACGAGATCTGAATTACGTCAAAATTTCGATCTTGAGATTTACAAGCGAGCGCTCTGAACGCTGTGCTATGAAACCTACTGGGATTTTGCAAGGAGAATATGTATTATAATCATTCTAATGTCAGAATTCTTAATTTAAAACTTATTACTTTCTACCATGACTTTTTTTAGGTTTACACCACATAATATTCCATAACAGGAATATGGTCAACAAACAAAGAAAAATGGACTAAGTGAACGAAAAAAAACCCACAAATGATGAATTCAACCCCAGAAATATTCAGCACAACAGTTGAAACGAGACAAAAACACAACAAAACGAAAAGACGAAATAAACACAATACTTTTACAGAACAGAAACAAGCCAGCACAACAGTTGAAACGAGACAAAAACAACAAAATAAAAAGACAAAACAAACACAATAGTTTTCCAAAACAGAAACAAGCGACGTTTCGGGAACTGCTATCTGCTCCCGTCCTCAGGCAGAGACGCACATGGTACGAAAACACAGGTGCGACTCTTTTGGTTTTTTGTAGTTTTCTTCTACAGACATACATGTGCTTAGCAATGGCGTATTTCCAAAATCTTACATCAAGTTATACGAGTTTATGTTGCTACACGTGATTCCGCCATCTTGACGACTCCGGCACCGTGGTTACACATTTCCGTTCATTCGAATTCATTTTCATTCATATAATTATTCCTTCCAAATGCCGTATACTGAGAGCTAAGATGTTTAAACATCAAAAACTACCTGTAAGTGTTAATGGCTGTCGTTGTTTGTTGCGTGTGTAACGGTAAAAAAAAACATTTTATATTTAATCGTATATTTTTATAGTCGACGTGGGTGAGAACCACATGAACACAATAGCGCGGATATTTTCTGTTGTGATTCCAGAATATTTAATGTGCGTTATTTGAATGATTCTTTTGTTGGGGAAGATATATTTTTAATGTTTTTATTTCATAAGCCATTGCTAGTTTTCATTTATATCACATAGAAACCCAAATAATTCAAAAGAAAGATGAAACTTTCCTTAAATGATTCTGGCAATTGAGAATTTTGATTTAATACAATTCATTGGGCATACGCCATTGCAGTTTTGCACTGATTGTCACTGAGACTCTTCCAGAAGGCAAAATAAAAATGAAACCATAAACAAACCGAGAACAAGCATACATACATCAACTGATGGCCAACTTTAAATTTCAGACAGCACAGAATATTCCGTGGAAGTAATTTGGCCGTGAAAAAATCACAGCACAGACGAACAAAGTGAGCTAACAACGAGACAGTTTCAACAACCACGGACAACACAGTGAACAGACGAATATATATTTGTGGACAGCACAGACGAACACAGTAGGTTTCCTGTGTGCGAAACAGTTGCGACGTTTCGGGAACTGACATCTCTGTTCCAGTAATCAGAAACATTTAGTCTCTTTGTCCACACAAATGGTCTGTTTGTCCTTACAAGTAGTCTATTTGTTCAAACAAATAATCTGATTGTCCATACAAATGGTCTGTTTGTCCTTACAAGTAGTCTGTTTGTCCGAACAAATAGTCTGTTCGTCCATACAAATGGTCTGTTTTTATCCATAAATATTTTTTTTCCATACAAATGGTCTGTTTGTCCATACAAAGTCTGTTTGTCCACACAAATGGTGTGTTTGTCCTTACAAGTAGTCTTTTTGTCCAAAACAAATAGTCTGTTTGTCCATACAATATGGCATGTTTGTCCATAAAAACAGTACGTTTGTGCATACAAATAGACTGTTTGTCCATACAAAATGTTTTCAAGTCGTGACGGAAGGCGACGAGCGGAGCTCTCGGCAGAAAGCTTCCCCGACCGCCCGCCAGGTGCGCTGGACGACCGTACAAACCACGCGGCGCGCACGCAGGGGCTGGTCCGACGGGGGGAGAGTCGTCATCTGCAAGGTGCCGGAGGCTATACGGGGGTTGATTCGGGTGGGGGGAAGGTCTGGCGCGAGGAAAGAGCAGAGTCGATAGCACGAGAAGACCGCTCCCCCGCCCACCGCCGCCCCATTTCGGCACCGCCGCCGCCGCCGGGGCGGGCGAGACAATGGGGCGGAGACCTCGGTCAGGCCCGCGGCGGACCGCAAGGGACTCTTCCTCCCCCCCCCCCCCCCCATTTCACCCCTTTTACAACCTAACCGAGGGCCAACCCCATTGTTCCCTCTCGAGCCAGAGTGGACAACTCGCCATATGGCGTCTTTTTTTTTTGTGGTCCGCCCGCACATTGTTAACAGTCGAACTGGATGACCAGTTGCTACAATAATAGCTAGTTATACCCCCCCTCCACTAAACCCGTTGGGTATTTGCATTTCCGTGGAAATCCAGTACAATCCATGGACTTTTTTTATTATCAATGTTTATCAGGATATCTCTGCAGCCACGATCAGCAAGCAGATGGCCAGTGCCACACGGCAATTGGTAAACTTGGCTATCTTCTAGCACAGACTGGAGAAGAAGAAAAAAAAAGCATCTTCGGAACATTTACTCGATTGTGATTTCGTCTGTAACTGAGATTAATGTAATGCCATTTAGTTTATTTTTTTCTCTCTCTCTCTCTTTAATATTAGCAACGTGTGGTGTTTTACACTTATTTTGTTGCAGCTGGTGCATCCTTATACTTAATTTAGAGCAATGTGTAAATTAATTAGTAAGTTCAAACTTCTAATTTTTAACGTTAAGCTAGCGCTTGATTTTGTTTTACAGCATGTTGAATACCTACTCGGCTATTCTTGTCAACTTGATCACATTTTTTAAACAGATTATATATATATATATATATATATATATATATATGCTAATGACTGACATGTGTTGCTATGCCTCTTTCATTTTTTTTTTGTTATTTGTTTGAAGTAGGTACACATATATAAAGCATGTCTCTCTCTGTCTCTTTATTTATGTCCCTCTATAAGTCTTACTATAGTTTTTTTATAGATAAAACTCTCTATATATATTTATATACATATCACTATAGATCGCTATCATGTTTCTATTTATATCTCTATTCGCTCCCAATCTATATCTCTCTGCATATATATGCATATCTCTAGCTCAATCTCTCAATACATATGTATATCTTTATCTTTCTATGTATATTTTTATCTTTACAAAACAGAAGACGAACACACAAACATTCATTTATATATATTTACCTAGTGGTATTATTTTACATGTCACAGGTGTGACATAGGTAGGACCGGAAAAATTCGCGTATTCAATGACCTGTAGGATGAACTCCATAGTTCTACGTACACTCGGTAAAATGTCACCCACTCATTGGCTGCTGTCTTGTGAGACGTCACAACGTAGCAGCCTGTGATTCGATAAAGCTTTGGTCGGGTGTTTCTCATTGGCCCAGAGTCCTCCAGGTGAGTTGTGAGCCAATAGCAGAGGCAGCACTGAGGTATAACTATTTGTATCTTAGCCTATCGCGAAATGTATTCGCGAATTTTTTCCGGTCTCTAGACATAGGTATATAAAAACAAGCGCGTATTTGAATGCAACGGTGTGTCAAAATTTCAAAGCAATCGGGGAATGTACATTCTGTGATTTAAGATTTTTGAAGGAACGAACATTTACATACATATATATACATATATATATATTCCCTTCTTTCCTGTCGAAGGAAAACAATTTCCGCTGCCAGTGGTCCGTAGAGAGCCTGCCCGCTGGAGCACGTCCGGCCGGGGGGGGGGGGGGGGGCAGGTACCCGCCGCGCCTTCCCCAAGGCCGGGCCACCCTGCTCACGTAACCCGTTCAAGGTCAGGACCTCCCCCCCCCCCCTCCACCTGCCCACAATCATTCCTCCAGCTATGTAACAATCGCCGGGGTCTCGCGGTCTCCGATACTCCCACAGTCGGCACTGCCTAGCGCCCTGACACGCTGTCCAATATCCGTCTGCAACTAAACTCGACAATTGAGTTGGAGGGAAATCAGCTTCCAGTTTTTCTCCATCACATTAACAAACATTGACACATAACCTCAAATAATATGTTTTAAACCATGACACACCATCTAAGTTTGTTTGTTTTTTTTGGTCTGATCCATCACAAACCTTACAATTTTAAACTTTATTTTGAAATTAACTAACGCATAACTGTGCTGGATAGAAGTTTTGAATTTTCATGCTATTTGTGCATCCATACATTTTTTAAACATATATAAGTTTTACTCATAGTAATATTTGTTGCGTAATAAAAATAAATGATTTATTGATTTAGTTATATAAAAACAATTTCCTTTTTTTTACACGCTAATTTATTTCGTATAAGAAATTCATATTATCATTATTTTAGTTATTTTGCTTTTATACCGTCTTTAATCGCACATGTGTTCTTCGCCATTTTAAAGATTCGCTGTTACGGAAGCGGATGTCGTTTCCGTTTTCGATAGGCAAGATTTTGATTGGCTGATTGCATCCAGCATCCAAGGTATTTTAGAACCTGTCCAATGTGAGAAATATTTTATGGAATTTCAAGTCGGCTAACTTGTCAAACAAACAATACTGCTCTAGTGACGTTTTCTTTATTCGACACATACATTTTGGAAGGTGCTGGAAGCGAAAATTTGATGGTGTGGCAGGGCCTTAAGAACTGATACGGAGCAGAGCTGGCGTGTACCTACTCTTCCTTTGTACACATGACCAATTTTATCACGTCGCCTTGGAGTCGTTCGCGTATTCAACCTACGCACGCACGCACGCACGCACACACACACGGCGTGACGCATATTGTATCATGCTGTACAATCAGTCAATATTATCACGTACCTTTGGCTCCTGGGGTTTCCAAATAAAACAACTAAAGACTGAAAGGGCCAAAATGATCACCAAACTCAATAGGTACTATGTTCGAAGGCCATAGAAGCCGGGCAAAAAAATCTCTTCATAACAAAGTTTCTCCCAAAATCTCAGAGTTTTAAGTCTGCCTCAGAAAAAGAGCAGAGTATTTAAAACGAAAATGTTAATTCAAATTAGTTGCGCACAAAAGATTATTAAAGGAGCACACATACGCAAATAACAAAGTAAATACACGGCTTTATTGTGAGTTGGTACACATGCTGAAATACGTATTTATTTTCTAACTCCAGCAAACATACATTTCGGCAGATAAAAGGAACGGCCATGGTTTTCTTCTTTAGAAAAATTACGTACAAATTTAGTTATTCAACAACCAAACTAAAATGGCACGCATAGCCTAAATGACCAGGTGCGGAAGCATAATCAAATGTACAAATAATTGTCGACACTTACATACAGTCCTTTAATATAAATTTTCTGATTCCGCGAGAAGAAATACAGCCCTATATCATAACGCTGTCCCCCATCGTGTTTGACACTAAACCGTGTAGTTCTGTTTTCCAGCTCTTTGTTTGGATTTCAAATTATAATAAATAACGTTAAATATTCTGTCGTCAGAAAAAATTATGTCAATATCCATCTTACTAATTGGGGTTCTTGGTAAACTTTAATATCTTGTTTCTGATGTTTTTGCAAATGTATATGAAATGTGTTTTTCGAAACAGTACTGAATATTTCAAGTCTTACCTATAAAAGTTAGTGCACAATTTAAAAATTTGATTGGTGTTTTACACAAGCATAACTATTTTAAACCATGGAAAAGATTATCTAAGATTCAAACTATTGTTCTTTATTGATTATGATTAATAATGTTGCAGTTAACACTGGGAAGCTATTTAGAGAACGCTTTAAAAATAACTTTAACTAATGGAGGTACTGGGACAACAAAAATAATTAATTCCCGGGAAATAATCCAAACCCCCGTATTACTGCGAACATTTTTTTTTGTTGCGATAGAGTTGCTTTAAATTGAATGAATAAATTTATAAATATCTGTAATTTTACATTATTAATTCTGTTACATTTACAAAAAAAAATACAGTAAGGATGTTTCTTAATCTTACCAATCACATCCATTCTAGTCGCCCATTTTCTTAGCATGATGATCAGTTGACGTTGCTCAGACATGGTATTCTTACCATTTCGTTTTCATATTACTGACAACCCTCAACAGCAATTCGACACCAGGATCTGCAGAGAACTATGCTTGAGTGATGCGACATTCCTCTGAGTGGTTGAGCGCCAGACGTGGCCGTACAGTAAAGAGACGACTTCAGCTGTGGCACTCAAAACGCAGACGGTGTTAATTTTGTTACTGCAGGTGGCCGACACTTCTTTATAGTATGAATTTTTTTTCCTGGCATCTTAGCACATCCTTTCGACGAACCACCTTCTTTTTATTCCTTTTCCCAGTGTGTGATGATGTAAGTGAAGTTCGGATGTTTATTATTATTATTTTTACATTTTCATACGCCATTTCCGTATTACCCATCCAAAGAAATCCCACTTAATATTATAAATGTGAAAGTTTGGATGGATCAATGTTTATTACTCAATCACGTCAGAACTGCTGAACGGATCTGAATGAAATTTGGTCTACAGCGAGCTCATAACCTGGATTAACACATAGACCACATATTAATATGAAATTCCATCCCTAAGGGAGTTAAAAAGAGATAATTTCATTTTATAACAGAAAAAATCATAGGTCATAGACATACAAATAGTGAGTGAGTGTCATTTCTCTGTCTGCCACACGATAACACACATAGTAAGGTCTGGCAAATTCATATTTTTCTCCTTGGTGAGACCAGCCCGCTTAGTGGAGCTTGCAGCGGCTAGCAAAATAAAGGCTCTTATAACAGTATTGTTCTTAAATTCGTCAATAGATAGAGTTGCCTTGAATTTTAAACGCACCATCGTTTGATGCGTTTGTCATGTCTTTAATTTTCGTTTGTTTGTGCCGAATGCGTTCCTATACCATTCATCCGATTGCGATGAAATTTTGGTGAGTTGTTATGCGCATGCCCGTGAAGGTTTCTGAGACGGTATAACTATTTTGCAATATTTGGATTACGAATCGTTTCAAAAAATGTGTTTACTTCATATTATATAGCGGCACTTCGTCTGTTTTTGTAGTATAAGTGCGCACAGAGATAGAGTGATATATATATAGAGTGAGAGAGAGACAGAGAGATAAGTTGAGATAGAGCGAGGTATAGAGAATGAAATGGGTTAGATAAAGAGATATATAGATGTATAGCGCTATATAGAGATTTATATATAGAAGAGATAGAGTTAGTGGGAAATATAGCCTATATATATGTAGATATAAAGAAATAAATAGAGATAGAGAGATACATAGATATATATATGTAGATAGAGATAAATATATATTTAGAGCGATGGATAGATGATTTGTATATGTGTAACTACTTCAAACATATTACAAAACAAAACTGAACGAGGCATTGCAATGCATGCCGAGCATTAGCTAGATATGGAATATTTTCGATATTAGTAATCTCTTATTTTTCAGCTTTTTTATACAGTGCTTTATAGAGTCTAGAATACATACAGACCACCAATTTTTAGATATATACGGGCAAATAACTATACACTGGCAGAACGTCTGTCAGGATATGAAAGTGATATAAATTATTTTGCACACTTCCAATTCAAATTAAGAAGACAACTACTAACAACATCTGATTTCGATAAAGGTCCCCTTCACCATGTGTTCAGCACGGGCAACGCCGGGTACTGCAGCTTGTTGTTAATACTTTTTTTAATGCATCTAATTCCAGAAATATTTTTAGCTGGCAAAAAGAATTTTACACTTAAGGGGCCCGCCTAGTCAGAGGTGTACATCTGTATAACTGTGTTAGTGAGGTCAGATGACAAGTGCGACGCTTTGTAGCGTGGTATCGTTTCTGAGCGCAAGAATACCTACTGACACGCTGAATGAACTCTTATTAAAATATTTTTTGTGCATTTGAACATAAATTACAAAATATTCATATAAAAAATGAACAAAAAATTACAAAACCTTCTGGTTTGTGCTAGAACTCTATCCTTGCTGAACAAATGAGAAGACAACAAGATGGCACAATATTTTTTGTAACTTTTTTATATATTTTTGTAATATAATAATTTTATATATTACGTTTTTTTGTGATTCACTGATCTTGATTTATGAAAACGTTAGTTAATTTTCTCCGTGTGATCCTGATTATTCCTGCCAATATATTGTTGGTTTCTCCAAGTTCTTGTGGTCATTCAAGGCGACGCTTCGGTTGGTAATCTCCGTGTGCTCCTAGTAATTCCTGGTGAGACTTCTGCTGATGTTCTCCGAGTTCTTCTGATTATTTCTGAGGAATCGATCTCTGCATGGAAATTTTTTTACCTAATGAGACACGCAATTTTTTTCAGTGTTTTGTTTAATTAGTGAATTTCTGTTACTAAAACCAGCACTTACAATAATTTTATCAGGTAGAATTCAAACAAAGTAATAATTAATTAGTCAAATAATATACCTTAAGACGGGCTATAATCACTATAATTCAAGAGGAACTTCCTTCTCCTTGGTGTCTAGCGAAGCCTTCCTTCTCTTGCGATCGTTAGTGAGGATCCCGCATCCCACATAAAAGAAATAAATAATTTTTACCTCAACACAGTATGTGCCGACAACTTTTGGCAAGAATCGAAACTACTTGCAACATGTTCTTTTGCATGAGATAAATTAACTCTCGCCGCTGAATGAAGCCAAAGACAGTTAAGATTCATGTAGCATCATAGACTAAGTAGCCTCGTAGACTTGTAGCCTCGAAGCCTGTTGAAGCCTTGTTGTCTTGTAATCATGTGGTCTAGTAGCTTCGTAGCCTCCTAGTCTAGTTGCCAAATAGCAGCTAGGCCTAAGACTATTTGGAGCCAAATACTTTTGACGCCATTGGTGACTGTTGGAGCCAATTAGCGTTGGAATCAATGTCCGTTGGAGGCAAATACCTTTGGAGCCAAAGACCGTTGGAGCCAAATGACTGTTGGAGGCATTATATCCTATCGTAAACTTGACGATCGCATCCTACTGAGTTGAATATACTTGAAAATGTACCACATTTTCGTTAAATGCGCTTCCTTTTATGCGAATTTGTGTTCAAATGTGCGTTCTTTTCGTAAAATGCTTGACCTGCGTATACATTACGTTTTTCGGTGTGTACATTCCGTAGTCATTGCGTGTACATTGCGAGTACATTGCGTGTTCATTCCGTGTACATTACGTGTCCATTGCGTTTATTGCGTGTGTATTGCGTGTGCATTGCGTGTCCATTCCGTGTACATTACGTGTCCATTGCGTTTATTGCGTGTGCATTGCGTGTACACTGCGTGTGCATTGCGTGTCCATTCCGTGTACATTACGTGCCCATTGCGTGTATTACGTGTGCATTGTGTGTACATTGCGTGTACGTCCGTGGAAAATACCAGCCGCGTCTGCTCGCGCCCTGTATATCAAAGATCAATGCTATGGACCGACCCGAGAGTCGGTTCACATCGAAGTTCACAATGAACTTCGCTCAGCCCTCACGACACAGTGGCGCAACAGAGAATGTGATCAGAACGATGACCAAAACCTGCTTATGACTCGACATCACGCCTGAATTCTGGCGGTGCAACCGGCCATTATAGTCACGTGACATGTCTCTCGAGTTCGGACAGTTCTCAGTCGCTGCAGCTCCGGTGTTATACCCACCCGTCATCCATATGCCACTCGCGAAGGAACACGTGTTATGTTTCGATTACGAATTCACGAAGATTGATTATTTTTTCTTTCGGCTTTTTTCTTCATTACTTTTAATTAAGGGCTCTTTCTAAAATTTGAACTCGATACTGCCACAAATATTTTCAACAGATATTCACTCAGTGTAATATCATGGGTCTAAAAAATGTTGCGCAAGTTATGGTAATTACGAAGACTTGCGCGATTTTTATTATTATTATTACACCAGTGAATATCTGCTGAAAATATTTGTGGCAAAAACCACAAATGCAACGGAGGTATCGAGATAAAACATTTTATGAAAGGTCCTTAAATAAAGGTATATGATCGGGTATTACTTTTGAGAACAGTCAGATGGAGACAAGTCACGTGAAACGGACTATAACGAGAATCCCCTATTTAAAGATCACGAGCAGCTGGTTAAATCGTCTCGCAAGCTTAACCCGTCCTCCGTCGTGCACGCAATTAATTACTGAAGAGACGTATTTTTTTCTCTTCCTTTTTCCACCGCCTCCAACTCAACGAAAGCAGTCTCGTGTACGTATGATGACACGCCCAGTTGAGCGTGAAATTCCCGCCCACTTTTTTTTTTCACATGCCGGAACCACAGGAAGAACAGAGTATGCGCGTCAAAGAGATTTTCCCGCGCTTAATTTTCCAGCTACTCCCCATCGTATTTACTCCCCCTCCCCCACCCTTTTTTTTCTTCTTCTCGGGCGCGTCCACAAACAGTTGTTCGGCCCATTTAGTGCTGCGACGTCTGTGGGCCTCCTACAGTCTCCACGCCCCATCTTATACCCCCCTTCCCCCACCCAAGGAGGTCACACTGCGTTACCAGATCCAGACTACCGCGCGCGCAGCATCATGTCAAAGAGACGCACAGCCTGTTCCGAATAACCCGTCACGAGCACACTACCGCGTCGAGGGATGCGAGAACACGTGTGGAATGCGTTCCGAGATCGCAATCCCTTGGGGGTTTGTGCTGGCTCGAGCAGACGTACTGGCTCGAAGTAACGTTCACTACGTTTCGCACTTGTGGAAATAATATATAGTTTCAAGCCCCTTGGAAGTTGACTTGTAATAAAAATAAATTTTTATTCGGACATAATGGTTAAAAATAAATGCACAGTGCGGAAATATACATAATTAGAGACCGGAACAAATTCGCGGATTCATTTCACAACATGCTAAAATGCCAATTCTTGTTTTTTATGCAAGTTCTGCTATTTGTTCATAGTTAACTTGGATGACTGTGGGCCAATTATAGACCCTCAGTCAAAGCAGTATCGAATCACGAGTCTCCCAATAGAGACGCCTCACAAGTCAGTAGCCAATGAACAAGTGACGTTTGCCCGAGTATGCACAGGATGGTGCAGTCTATCCTAAAGGTTATTGAATACGCGAATTTTTCCAGTCCCTATACATAATGGTCACAGTGCCGATTGTATATAAATGAAAATAGACATTGTGTTCCTTACCTCTGAGGTGTAGATATTCAAATGAGATAACACGCTTTACATTATTCATAATATTTATTGCAACCTTCAATAAAATCTTTTCTTATAGACATAATTTTTTAAGTATAAATAAATACATACCGTCATGGGGGTAAATTAGTGACGTTCAAATATAAGAAACTTAAAGTTGGTTCCGGGATATTTATAAAATAAATTTCCATTAATTATATCGAAAGTGTTTACATATGGTTTTCGAACTATTACATATTTTTTTTCCTGTTGGTAAATTAAAAACTTATATCAAAGCTAACGTGTTAAATTTTGTTCCTAATTGTCACTTTACTCAGAATTTAACCAAAGTATAGATATTAATTCAGTTTACAGCATCACTGTTAAACAACTATTAAACCTATCATAACACTGTATACTAAATATAAAACTGACACCAGTGTTGGAATAATTTATTACACTAGTAGATATTATTTATTTTCACTGAAATATAAGCTAAAATATTATTTATTATAGCAACATGAATTTAAAATGAAATTTAAAAAAAATGGAATTTCTTTTGGTGGAATATAAAAACCAGAAAATTAATAATGTTTCATCAAAATATTTAATATTGTATTATGAAATATTTTATTATCTGTTTTAAATTAAAGAATAATACTCAGTAATTGAAACGATCAAGGTGATTATTTACTTTATAAATAAAAAGAATAAATTTTTCTGTTAATTTGTTTTATTCAATGTTGCACTAAACTAATGACAGAAGAAGCTTTTTTCATTAAAACGACATTGAAAAAACTCATAAATACACCATAAATCTGAAAAAGAAAAAATAACAGCAATTACAAAAGTAACACATTGTAATTCAATTAAATCAAATCATGACCCATCTGTCACATTAAAATAGCATTACTGCCAATTAGTTACAATGCATATGGATTTGATAAGTTGTGCCTAAATAAGCTAGTGAAAATTAAAGTTGGACGTGAATAACACAAAATTATCTGGAAGATAATGATATCCGAAAAAATCAGTACTGTCAGTTATTGAACTGTTACACAACATGTTTGAAATCTAAAAGTTAAAATGTTTGTGTGAATGTATACAAACACACATATATATAAACGCTGACCACTAGCTCAAATTTAATAAAGCCTAATCGTCTAGACTCGCCGGACCTCTCTAACGCTTTCTAACGCCAGACGCACGTTTTGCTGAAGTACAATAGTCAGTGAATGACAGTTTAGTTGCACCAAAATTGTACGTAAAATTATTTATTTATAGTCTGCTCTCGATTATCATTAGTGTTTCTAGTTCGAAAAATTGGCTGAAGTATGTAAAATTTGCTCGGTGTCAATATGGTTGGGTGATTCATCAGTATGAAGATGACTTCAGTAACACAAACAATGTCTAACCCACTGAGTTTATACTGAATAGACGAGCCTTAACCAAAGTGTCGTTGGACACAATTAATTTTCGATCCTGCAACTGAGACTCCGGCCTAAACACATGGCAAGAAAAACTGCCACGCACGAAATAACTATGCAATCGAGTCAAAACAGGCCACGTTGCTATTTAACGCTATCAAGTCATAGGTACTTTTGAGTCTCTCTCTAAATCTCCTTCTCTTTCCTCGCAAAAATTACACAAACCTCTACCAAAACAATGGAATTCAAACCCTTCAGATACATTCAAAGATGCGCGCCTTTTATGAGCAAGCCAATCCGTCGCCACAGCTGGACAGAGATTAATTATCGTCAAATTGCCAAACAAAACCAAAATTATCACAAAATAAACACAGTTTTCCACTTTCTAACAAATTTATCATTCCATATAAAATTTTGGCATCTGTTGCAGTATCGTCCAAAACCCAAACGAACTGCGATCTACACTCATTCGTAGTCTATAGCACAGGCATCCAAAGAGATCAAACCTCTCGGCTGCAGTACTGTTCCTTAATGAATGCGAACAGTAAATAAAATTTAAATAACATAATATTACTCCAAACTGTATGCTGTGGAAGCTTTCAACTCCAAGGCTTCATAATGTGTTTTTCTCGGCAAACATAGGGAATGGTTATGCTTTTTTTTTATTGTTGAAACTTTTTGTGGCCAGGACCTCGTTCCCCTGGATATACATGTTCACAGAATTTATATAGATAGAAATGTTGATGAAGACATAGAACTCATTATTTTAGACCAATTGCTTGCTTTACAGACATAAGGAAGATGTCATAATCGACATTAAACAGAAATTGACGCGTTTTAACCATTTCATTTCGAGAAATAGTAAATTGAATTGAAATGAAAGATGTGAGTTTTTTTTATCAAGGTTGAATAAACCTTCGACTTTACTTAAAAGGAAAATAATAAACTGGCATACGTAACGTTTGGCATATGAAATTTTAAAACAATACTTCCCTTACATTTTTTGTTCTGCCGTAAAACTTTCAACAGATATTCACTAACTAAGTGTAATGCAGTGGTTGCAAAAGGTAGCTCAAATGAGAATAATTACTAGGTAACACTTTTGTGACTTCTTACACCTATTATATTACGCTAAGTGAATATCTGCTGAACATATTCGTAACAGAAAAACAATTTCAAGGGAATTTTCGTGTTAAAATTTCAGAACCAGCCCTGGTAATGAAAATGACGAGAAACTGAAAAAAAAAATATCTTCAACATGGCGTGAGAGACCGGACCTCAAGTGTAGTTGAAAATCAGTCACATTCTTCTATTACAATTTTACAATATTTACACGAGCGAAGCTGTCAAGTTTGTCAGCGGCCATAATTTTTAATGACAGATGACATGACCCCACGTGTAACCATTTTTCGTCTCGTTTGTAGTATGAACTTTGAAAACGTCTTGTGTGAGCATCTGGGGGGGTGAGGATTGCCGCGAGGGAACGCGAAGATATAAATTACAAAGAAACAAAGAAATAACAATTTTAGGAGCACCAACCCTCTTTTTTTTTTTCTCTCTGCGTGCGTTTGCGACGCGGCAGGAAGTATGAATTTTCTCTAACCACCCCTCTCCCCCCTCTGTAAGTGGTTAGAAAACTCATAAAACAAGGGATCATGGCCATGGCAGTAAAAAAAAGAAATGAAGAAACTGACACGTACGTCTTCGCGTTTAAATCTGTCTGGAGAGTCAACTCTCCTTTTTACTCGTTACTCTCTCTCTCTCTTAATTTTTTTTTAAATGTATGTATTTTTGTCCTGTAGCTGGGAGGGCGTCTCTGAGCCGTCTGCTTGAACGTCATGCTTGCACCGTGAAGCATGGACACGGGACGCCATGCTTGTACCGTGAAGCATGTACACGCTCGGGGCTGGCTCACGAGAACAATTTATTTTTTGACCACACACGATTTCAGGCAATTCGCAAACGGGCCAACTGGGCATTTGCCCAGAGTGCCAGCGTTTTGTGGGGCGAAGATAATCGACGGGAAACAATTTTTATTTAGGGACGTGGATAAGTAATTTTTTTAACGTACGTTTTTAATTAAGATCGGAAATGTTAATTTAACGAACTCTTGCAGTGAGCTTAAAACTATTAGGCCGTAAACCAAATACTTTTGGAAATACATTTAAAACCAATTTAACAACTAACAGTATACTCTTGTTTTATTACGGTTGTTATAACAGCCGCATAAAACTCCAACAACCATTTATTAAATTCAAATAAGAAGATAGACAAACAGTTTATGTCTGTGTGTAAGTAATTAATTTTCTTATTTATCGTGTTTTCGTTCATTTGCACGTTGTTAAATTATTCTCTTTTTAGCACATGCAAGAAAGTGGAAAACTTAAATTAATATTTACATGGTATTAATATATCACAATTTCCATTGAACCTAAGAGAGAAAAAAAGTTTTTTTAAACTATAACAGCAAGCCATACATCAAGTTGTGTCTATATTTACGTACATTTGAAAACACAGAGATTTTTTAGAAAATATAATAAAAAAAGTTTGATTTCCATCTCTACATATTTCGTCTAGGAATGTTTTGGTAATAATGTTTCTTTTTAATTTTGTAATAAAATAAAATATTCTGACAATTTTTAATTTAATGGGATTTTATATAATTTATTAGTTATTTTCTTCAAATAGTTGGTAGCAGACTGATGAATCAGAAAAATTTTTAAATATTGTATTTATGCATTTTGTGTTCAATATTCAGCTGAATAAGGCAGCGATCAAGGGGGGGGGGGGGGGAAAGAAAAAAAATAACGTAAGAATAGGCCTTCATCAATAGACAACAATATTCTTATCTATCGTACCGTTTCCACGAAAACGTATAGAAATATCCGCGAATATTATGAAGGAAAGAACTTAAACATTGTGGCGAACATACAATCTTGCCATCAACCGTAAACAGCAACTCACGAGAAAAAAAAATCATCATGGAGGGCGTCGCTGAAATAGGTACACGACCTGTTTTAAATATACTGTGATCAACTTTATAGCGAATGGTGTCTCAGTTGTGCAAGATTGCCAACCCCAGCACGTTCAGTGGCTGGCTCAGACTGCGTGTGTGTGCAGAGGTTCGCAGACTTTATCGCGGCTATTGCATGTGTAAGGTATATGTGGGTATAGCCGCGTGTAAAGTGAAGAGTTCACCAGTGTTACATTGCAGTCTTCATCATCAGGGTAACAGTCTCCTGATGAGAGCCTTGGTAGTTCTTTGTCTCAGTAGGAGACTGTTACCCTGAAGATGGCGACTGCAATGTCTACCGAAACGGTGATGAACTCTTCACTTTTGACGTGACTGAAACCCACACGCCCAAAAAACGTCAACATATATGCAAAACTATAAGTTACCAATCAAAATGGACGTAAAATTTATATCATTATGTACTTCGTTTGAAATTTACAAGTATTAATAGATATTCCTAAGTATGGTGTGAAATAACAAGAAAAAATATATTTCATTCAGTTGGTGGTCGTTTGCACGATACACAACACACCACATACGAATGATTAATTATAAATCGTGCCGATATAGGTTCTACATAATAGGGATTCAGGTCATCGCCTTGTGCACAAAAACGGATCTAGTGATAAACAGAAGCATTTCCGGTCTTACATTATTTGACGTTTCTGCCTCCTTGTATGTCCACCGTGTGTATGTACCGACAATTATGACGTGTATTTTAGATACACTTTGTTTAAGATGGCGTTACTTTTTTTTAAAATGAAACATTGACTCTACCCGCTTACATTCATAATTAAAAATTAATTTTTTTTTCACACTCAGATAGTTCGTACCGGGGGAACGCAAATGATGCGTTTGTTTTATTTATTTTACGTCACACTATTTAACTGTCAAAGTCTGGATGTTCCTTTATAAAAAATGCCTCGCCTTAACTTTAACAGAGTGCACACCAAGTTGCGGTTTCAAGTGAGGAAAAAAAGGGGGAGGGTTAGGGGGAGGGATTCACGAAAAAAATTGGTTGTCTGTAAAGTCGGTTTACAGCCGATAGTTTAACGTGACGTCATACAACATTGATGAAATTATTGCATACATTTATGAATAAAATTGATTCATTTTTATTGAATTATCACTATTTTGTATGGATACAAATAAGGAGTGAAATGAAATCTACAGTTTAATTGATAAATTTACTTTTATTTGCACTCATTAATTCAAATATGTTTATTACTTTAACGAAAAGATTATATTAACTATAACTTTATACATGTTTGCTATTTAACTTATTCCAATCTGTGTTATTCTGTTAAGGATAGGACGATGATAGGAAAAGTAGGAAACGAATGGGAGTGTTTCAAGTTTCATGTGCCTCGAAAAAGTCAAATCGATGGTTGTTCCAATCGAGTGGAAGAGAGATAAATGCGGCGCAAGCGTACAATGAGCGTAACGGGACAAAGCGTAACGGGACAAAGCGTAACGGGACAATGTGCGTAACGGGACACTTTTACGTGCGTGCAGCCGGCGTTCATAGATTTATTAGACGTTCTCACGTCAAAAATTAATTGCAATATATCAGTGAAGGCAGTACGTTACTGTATGAGAAACCACGTCACTTGCGGCTACTACTGTTGGCTCATATGCTATTGTGTTATTGTCAATAGTAATTTTTTTTTTAATGCAGGTGTTAAAATTTTAAATTTTTTATGCAAATATTTTCAAAATTCCCTCTCCCCCACTGAACAAAAAAATTTCTGTATCCGCCACTGTAACACCCTAAACTGCACTCAAGTTTCCAGAATAACGATAGAGCGTTGTGTGGCGCAGTCTGTGTATCCGGTCACTGCGATTTCAGTGAATCGTGGTCGCCTCCGGAATATCTCCAGGAATAGTGCTGGGATTGTTTCTTTGCTGTAGGCCACAACCGATTCCTGATTCCTTCCCCCAACATCGCCGCTCCGTATTGCCGCGAGATAAACATCTCCAGTGACCTTGTTGGTCGACGTAACGTTAAGGGCAGGAGAAGGGAAGCCTACGAAGCACATACATACATTTTTCGGCTCACCCGAATATTTTTACCTTCGTGTAACTAGGGTTCGCGAACACTTCCCGAAGTTTACCGGAGTTAGACACGAAAATAAGGGTTCAGGTATTCAAAAATGCTACACATGTATCCTAGAGCACGATAGTGGACGGCCAGTCAGGAACGGATTTTGGTGTCCTATCCGTTGCCGATCTCTTTATCAAATTCCGGGCATGCGCAGAGCTCACTTTTTCGTTGATTTCCTCAAGATGGCGGATCCGCGCCTGGCGCCATTATCTCGTACATAGTCATTTGTGTGATCATCAGGGGACGTACCAAGAATATTTTCCATTTAGGTCATAATATGTATATAAAAACACTGGAAAAAAATTATAGAGGCGGTTCTATTTCTATCCGATGGTGATGCTATCCCTAGTAATTTTGGTTGCGAAACATCCGCTGGAATGCTTTGAAACCAGAGTTCCTAGCCTCTCTCGCGGGGCACCGTTTATTAAAAACGGTTGCCGATTTGTTTCCTCGCCGGGTGTCGGTTTTGGACACGTTCTGGGACACGGCACTGCGAGTTGGTTGACGGCCACCTCGCCCGGACGTCTCGGGGCGCCGCCCCCTCACACAGGCTGCGCGACGCCGGGCGGGGGTGGGTTGCCCCCTCACACAGGCTGCGCGACGCCGGGCGGGGGTGGGTTGCCCCCTCACACAGGCTGCGCGACGCCGGGCGGGGGTGGGTTGCCCCCTCACACAGGCTGCGCGACGCCGGGCGGGGGTGGGTTGCCCCCTCACACAGGCTGCGCGACGCCGGGCGGGGGTGGGTTGCCCCGCAGACGACGGGCCGAGGTGCTGCGCGTGCGGCGCAGGGACGGACGAGGAGCTCCTGGAGGCCGCGTTCGAGTGCGCCGACCACCTGGTGCACGCCTCCTGCCAGCGGAGGCGCGGCGCCGCGACGCCCTGCCCCGTCTGCGGCGCCCCCGCCAGGGACGTCGACGAACACCACAGCGCGTCCGCGCTCCTGCGGCCCTGGGCCGGCGCCAACAAGCTGCAGGTGCGGTCCTTTCCGTCGACAGGACTTCTTCTTCGTTCAGGAGTGTGCATAGTCTCGCCTCGAATTATTGACGTGAAAACTTCTGTAGGAAGGTTTGGATAGGGAGTAAATTCATGTAAGTCGTCATCGATATGGTCACGTGACGTGAATGTATGTATATATATACACATACACACACACACTCAGTGGTGCGCGCGCAGCCAGTACGCGTCTTCAGTCCCTGCACATCAGTGCCATGCATATGTGAATCGAATGTATGTATAAAGTGTTCAAATTGTGTTTTTGGATTCAATTTTTATATTAAAATCTTAAGTATACGATTACTGTTCAGCAAAAAGTGAGTATAAAATATGTTAATATTCTCATATAGATATATGGTTTAAATAAAGAAGAAAACCGAGTCTTTGTAGCAATATAACCTAAAAATTAAGTGCATCGTAATTTATTTTTTTTAATACTTGCAATTACTATGCAAAGCGTATTTTATAGTAATTTAGGAGTTATTTTACAAATGTGATGAAACGAATTTGATGTGTGATAATACTTTTTCGTATAAATTGCGACAATGTTTGCACTTTTGTCGGCAGTCCTCATGACTGCTTTGAATTTTTTTTTTTTTTGCTTTTGTAATTTTTTATGGGACTTGGTTTTAGACTTTGCGTCTAGTTTGGTACTGTTAGGCAGGAGGGGGTTGGTACGCGTGTCTACCGCAGCTGTGACGCGATCTGGTCGTTGTGTTCCCTGGCCGCCGCGAGGCGTGGTGATTGGTGCTGCGAACCGGGTTGTTACGCAGTTTCGCACTGCGTAACTTTGATGAGATTTTCCAAGACCGCGCCCCTGCCTGTCGGCTGGATACCAACCGCAGCACAGGGGCGCGCACTGTTCGAATTCTGCGCGCCTGACAGCAAGCCATCGGGCCCGATCGGGTCCTTTCGACTCAGATCGGCTTCGCGGGCTTGGCGCCGGAACTACCGACGAACGGAAAAATTTTTACCATCCCTGTCGGCTCCAGATAATGTCCCTAATAAAACTTGTGTAACTTTGTATTTAAGGGTAGGTGTATTTAACTATTTTTAATTTTTTTTTTGGTTCACAGAAACGTGGCACTTCTCATGGTGTTATTCCTTAAAGTAATGTCTCCGAAGTTTAATGTCAAGTTTACTTAATTGGTAGAGACCTGCAAAATTCGCAAGTTCAATGACCTCCAAGATAGACTCTACTACACTCTACACACTCGGGCAAATGCCACCTGTTCATTGGCTGCTGACTTGTGAGTCGTCTCGACTGGGTGGCCTGTGATTCAACACTTGTATGAGTGAGGGTCTCTAATTGGCCCTCATTAATCCATATTAACAGTGAACCAATGGCAGAAGCAGCGCTAAGGTATAATTATTTTGAATTGTATGTAGCATATCACGAAATGAATCCGCGAATCTTGCAGGTCTCTATTAATTGGTGTATTGAAGGGTGATGTTTACTGTGAAAATCTTTGCTAACAATAAACATTTATTTCGCGTACTTTTTCACCACATCTCTGTGATTGAAAATCTTGACCTCCCGTCCCTCTTCACCGGACAGGAGGTAACAGGGTCAATGGGGCATGAGTAGGGGCAGGAAATTTTCGCGAAAAAATCTGAACGCCTACTAGACTGCAACAAGGTATACCCACACCAGCGGTTTCCTCCTTGTGATTGGCGGCCGTCTGCGAGAGAAGTCGTTGCCTTGTTTGCACGAGACACTAAGGACGAGTTTGCTTCCACACTTAATTAGTGTGATTGGTTGTTGTAACAATCGACATACACCTCAAAGTAACTCACCCAATCACGAGCACAGACGATGATACAGTGTTTTAACTTCCAGCTACTCTCGGGATCTTTTCGCGAAATTTTCATGGCCCTAGGCATGAGTCTTTGATCATGTACGACCCTCGCGCGCGGTGTCTCCCTATAGCGCAGTCTTCCCGCCCTGATGTTCGGAACGGCAGCCCGTAACATCACAAGGCGGAGGAATGAAGACAAAGGTGTAATGCAATTGGGTGCTTTACAGGAAATGGCATGCCTAGAAATTAGAGACCGGAAAAATTCGCGAATTCATTTTGCGATAGGCTAAAATACAAATCGTTGTACCTCAGTGCTGCCTCTGCTATTGGTTCACAACTCACCTGGATGACTCTGGGCCAATGAGAAACACCCGACCAAAGCTTTATCGAATCACAGGCTGCTACGCTGGAACGTCTCACAAGACAGCAGCCAATCAGTGGGTGGCATTTGACCGAGTGTACGTAATATAACTATGGAGTTCAACCTACAGGTTATTGAACCCGCGAATTTTTCCGGTCCCTACTAAAAATTGTTTTAACCATCTTTACTGTTTTAATTATACAGTTTAAAAACGAAACAGGCAAAACAGAACTACAAATAGGCCCTCATACGCATATCTGATATCTTGAAAAGTTTTTAAATCGCATGGTTTTTCTTCGTCTGTACTTTCCCTTCGCGAAAATAAAAACCATCCAAGACATTGGACTCACATTGCACGCGACCCTGGTTCGAATCTAAAACAACTAAAGTGTTTTCAACATGTTTTTCGCGAAACGGCTACATATAAAATTTTTTGGGGGGGGATTTATTATTATAAGCCATGGCCGATTCAGTCCTCATTGCTCCTAATCAGTGTTGCTGTGTTTTTCCATACCAAATAACCTCAATAGGCGTTAAAAAAGTAAGCTAGTCTTTCAGTACTTTACCAGTCACGTGTTCTCATTTTGCAAAGGCACTTACAACATTAATTTTAATGCAGAATTCTTTAAAGTAATGCTGAACGTGATAAATTTACGCAAACTTTATTTTAAACTACACTTCTGGACTCGAAACACACGTAGTTTCCGCGCCAGCAGCTAGAATTCGCTATCGGAATAGTAAAATTGGCTACGTCGACTATCGAACCATTCGATTAGCAGATGGAAATTTTTAAAGTGTTATGAAACGGTTCGGATGAAAGCTTTGGGCCTTATTTTCAAAAAGGAATTTTTTTTTAAATACTGAAACATCTTGTTAAAATTCATTAAACAGTTAATACTTTAACTTTTCTCTTTGTCTTTGCGAACTTTGGTTAGTGCCATCTGCCATATATAGCAGCACCATAACTTCCTACTTCCAGTTATACATTTCCGTCGCGTTAACGAAATTACTCCCAACCTAGAGTTAAGATGTTACACATAAAATATTGTATTAAAATATTTGATCTAAATGGTGTAAACAAAGTTCAGATGGATAACGCACTTAGTTAAGCCCCTAGAAGGAGTTGCGCAAGAGATGCGGTGTTTGGTTTCAACCATTTCTTAATTTTCCGAAACTTGGGTTTGGATATTTATTTTGAACTTTCTCGTTCAAAGATAAATCCGTTGCAGTTGCTGACAACCACTGCAGTGACCTTCACAGCCTCTCTACTGTTCATTTTACCCTGATTGCCGCCAATTGCAATCTGCTTAGTTACAATCGCTGTTAAGTTCCAAAACTTGATTTGTTTTTTTTATGTGTGGGTTCAAATAAAAATAAATAAATAAAACGTGTTGCAGTTGCTGCTGATGAACACGGTGGTGTTATTCACATTCTCTCTACTCTTAATTCGTCCAGGACTGAGACATTCGTGGTTCTGTTTATTTGCAAGCGGATTAAGCGGTCCAAAACTGATATTCGTGTATCGGTTTTCAAATGCTCGATTCTAAATCGACCGTCTCGCAGTTAATGATGGTATCCGAGGGAGATCTTCACGTCCTCTGCCCACTCCTCATCCCACCAATACTGACGCAACTGATGTATGTGCGCCAGTTCTATAGACGGGCGCGTTGCAGTAGAGACCGAAAAAATTCGCTGATTCATTTCACGATATGATAGAATCCAAACAACTGTACCTTTACATTGCTTCTCTGATTGGTTCACAGTTTATCTGAAGGACTTTGAGCCAATGAAAAACCTTCAACCAAAAAAGCATCGAATCGCAAGCGTCCCAGTTGACAGGTGTCACGAGTCAGTAGCCAATGAGCAGGTGGCATTTTTGACCGAGTGTGTAGGGGATTGTGGAGTCCATCCTAGAGGTCATCCAAAGCGCGAATTTTTCAAAGTCTCTACGTTTGCAGTTGCTGACGACGGCGCTGGTGATCCCGCTGCTGGCGGCGGCGCGCGCGGCGTGCGGCGACGGCCAATGGGGGGCCGCGGTGGGCGTGACGTCACCGGCGCAGGCCTGGTGGAGGCAGGCTAGCGCGTGCGCCCTGGAGACGTGCTGCCTGGTGGCGCTGTGCTGGCTCGTGGGCTGGCTGTTCGGGTCGCTCTTCGTGTTCATTCGCCTCCGGCCGGGCTGAGGGGCCATCCCGCGCCAGCACCAACTGCAGTTCAGGTGCTGGAAATATCTGTTGGAATATCTTTCGTGAACCCAAAATTTGTTTGTTAAAATAAAAAAATTGAATATGTTTTGACTTGAGAAAATTTTTTTTTGGCGTGAAAACGTCTAATAAATCGATGAACGCCGGCTGCACGCACGAAAAAGTGTCCCGTAACGCACATTGTCCCTTCACGCTGTGTCCCGTTACGGTCATTGTACGCTTGCGCCGCATCTATCTCTCTTCCACTCGATTGGAACAACCATCGATTTGACTTTTTCGAGGCACATTAAACATGAAACACTCCCATTCGTTTCCTACTTTTACTATCATGGTCCTATCCTTAAAAGAATAACACAGATTGGAAGAAGTTAAATAGCAAACATGTATAAATGTTAAAGTTAAAATAATCTCTTCGTTAAAGTAATAAACATCTTTGAATTAACGAGTGCCAATAAAAGTAAATATATCGATTAAATTGTAGATTTCATTTCACTCCTTCTTTGTAGCCATACAAAATAGTGATAATTCAATAAAAATGATTCAATTTGATTCATAAAAGTATGCAATCATTTCATCAATGTTTTGTTATGACGTTGTCACGTTAAACTGTCGTCCGTAAACCGACTTTACAGACAACCAATGTTTGTGGTACTTGTGTATTTGAAGTTATACAATTGTTCTATCGCACATTTTCAATAAAAACATATCCCTCCTTATTTATTTACGAGAATTGTACCATAACATGTTTACTATTGGTACAAGACATATATTTTTAAACACTTTTTTCCCCTTGGTAAATTTTCCCATTTGAGAACACTGGTCTCCAATTTTAACAAAATGTTATTGTACACATCAGGCTATAACATTTTTTTAGGAAGCTTTTATTACAATACATATGTACCTTTTAACATTTGAGTTGAAAACACCTTGCTGCCAACGTTTCGTCATGTCACGTTGCAGCCATCTTCAAGGACGATTAACGACTGGACGCCTGTTTTTCTCGAAAAATATTCGTATGGGGTCATTCACAGCCTAGCTGCGATTGGTGCCAGTGGGCGGGCGTCATTGGTATGATTATCTGGCCAATCAGGACGAGTCTACTGGGTAGAAGCTTAGTTTATCCAGCCGACTGTCTTCTCCCCGTACAGAGACTTAAATCTTTAACAGCCTACGATCACGACTTTGCAATGTTCCCAAGCTGGTTTGGTCTCTCCCGAAACAAATTATGTGCTACGCTACTGAATCATCTCTCATTGGCTTAAACCCTATACTTAGAGACCGGAAAAATTCGCGGGTTCAATGTCCTCCAGGATAGTCTCCAATATCCTCTACACATTCGGGAAAATGCCAACTGTTCATTGGCTGCTGACTTGTGAGTCTTCTCGACTGGTTGGCCTGTGATTCGACACTTCTATGAGTGAGGGTCTCTAATTGGCCCTCAGTCATCCAGATTAACAGTGAACCAATGACAGAAACAGTACTAAGGTATAATTATTTGAATTTTAGGTGAAAATTTAATACTATTAATTAAAGTGTTGGTTACTGTGGCATTAATTTAATGTTCATCACATTGAGAATAATGTTTTTAAATATCGTCCCAGTGTTCACGAGGCGGTCCAGGTAGGATCCCCGAGATGTCGCCAGGGCTAGTTGGCCATGAGGTGGACGGAGCGCGCTTGGCGATGTGGTTTGCCGCTGCCTTTCGCCGTCTGGAGTACAAGGGACAAACACAATACCAATCCCTGAACCCGCAAGGGAAATTTACACAAGGAAAAAAAAACCTCCCGTCCGGCCGGAAAACAATCCCGTGACCTATCCTAACGCCTTTTCGTAATTAGTATAGGGAAGTACAAGAAGCTTTTACCTTTAATATTCTTGCAAAGACTGCACGCAAATTCGGTGCCTGGCACGGTAGAGGTGAAGAGGCGTGTGATTCGCAAGCCATTGTCGGCCTTAGCGACCAAGCGCTTTCAGAGCTCAATTCGTCCGGCCAGGAGGCCACCTATGTTTGGTTGTGTGAAGAAAAAGGTGTTGTCACACGCCAACTGTAGTGCGCCAACAAAATATTTTGTGACAGCAAATAAATATTTGTTTCGCCTATAAAAACATGTATTTGTTTGTATAGAAGAACCCTTTTTTTATGTAAAATAAACTGAAAGAACAGACTGTTCATTGTAAGCTCATTTGATTCTATTGGTTAAATATGCGAGAATGTTATTTATTTCTAATCAGAGACCATTTTGCCCTGGCAATGGATCGGCGTCCGAAAACTATAATCCAGCGTGGATAACCTTCGTAAACATTGGGACGCTAGATGAAAAAAAAAATTTAATCTGATAAAAATTATGTAATTAATACATTAACATTTACTGTACTTCCATGTAATTTACAACAACGCATAGGGAAAAAAATCCCTTTCATCACAGTCTACTGGCGTAGATAGATTTCATGGTACCTATTTCTTGTGAAAATGTTCTGGAAACTTCTATAACACCTGGAACATTTTAAGAACTTAAATTACAAAACATTCTTTATGTTCGCAAATATTTAAAAAAGATCTATTAAACATTTTCTCGTATGCCATGCAGCGACAATATTTTGGATGTTTTTAACTCACTCAGTGCATCCAGCATTAAATGTCTTTACAAATATTATGCATACTAAGGTAATTATGAAATTATTGTAGGTAGATTTAAAAATACTACCTATTGTAGCCGTTTTCATGGTGCGACTATCGGAAAATTTTTATATAGGTTTTCTTTAAATGGTCCATAACGTTTAATGGTACAAAAACATTAACTCAAAATGTTTTAAATATATTTATATATAACATTTTGTGGACACAACAATCGAAATTTTTCACAAATAACTTCCAAACAGATATATATAATCCAGTAGTGAAAAATCTCTGTCGAGTTCGTTAATGGGCAATATCCGACCAAAGGGGTAGAAATGGGAAAGGATTAAAAAAAACGGAAAAAATCTTTGTAACTCCCATAATATGGAAAATATCACATCCGTTTGAACGTATTATAACTCGCAGGAGTAAATATATACCAACATATTTTGTCTGAATTAAGTTTTTTGATACGACCAACCGTAACTGCAAGGGATGCGGTTAAGGTTGCAGGTGTAGCACGTTCAAAACCAAAATCCTTATTTTGGTATCTTGGAACACCAGCCCGATGTTTTCCCGGCAAACCCCGAGAGCAGGCGGGTAACCCCCCCCCCCCCAACCCCCCCCCCCCCCCCCCACCCACCGTCACGTAGGTGACAAATCACGCGGGACTTACCGCGGCGGCGCCTGTTAGGAAGGTTCTCCCCTGACTTGGAAATAACGAGGTGGCTGTGTCGCCTCTGCCGGAAAAAAAAAAAAAAAACGAAACAAGAGCGAAGGGGACGCGTTCCAGGATAAACAGAGCCGCGAGCCCACGCGGTTCGTAGCTCGCGCCAGCCAATCAGCGGCGGGGAGAAGCAATCCTCCGAGAACCTTCTGCACGCACCCGCCAGGAGCGCGACGGAGCAGCTTTTCAGCCTTCCCCGCTCAGCCTGAGTCTGTGACATTCGAACTATATTCGAACTACCATTCTTGCAACGTGAAAGATTGCGCCATCGCTGTCTACACTGCATGTCATTATAAACCTCAAATAACGGGCAAAAAAAATACGACTATGCAAACGCACCGATTAAAAACAATTTTTTGGAGAACCAGAAAATTCTGTGTCGCTGTTTAGTTTGCTTAAGGAGAACCAAGTGTGGATGACAAGCAGAGTAGAGAAGAACACTGCAGCAACATCGTGCGGCAGCTGCGAGACAAACCCGCTGGAGCACAAGATGCAACAACATATTTTTGTGTCACCAGAGGGCATTTTATTTTTGCTCGTACCAATAAAGGAAGCTTACGCGACGATTATTGGAAGCCTGTAGTCAGGGCCGGATTTAGAGATCTCGAGGCCTCGGGGCAACAGAGGAGCGGAGGCCCCCTGGCCCCAAATTATTTTCCAAATAAAATAAACAATTTTTTTCAGTCGAGTTTTCCAATAAATAATTTATTGTGAAATCAAGTAGATTCTCTTATTATTAAAAAAAACATACATACATTTAATCGGAGACAAGATTTATATGAAATGAAATTTTAGTGTTAATGAATAATTCTGTTAATATTTAACAATAATATAATCATGTTTGTACAAAGTACTGTAGGTAAAGCGAAAAAAGAATATCAAAGGATTTGTGGGGGCCCTCCGTTTGTGGAGGCCCCGGGGCTTTCGCCCCGGTTGCCCTCACCTAAATCCGGCCCTGCCTATAGTAGCCGCTGAAATTCGAATCGCCTTAACTCTTGAAGTACGCATCATCTTGTGACACGTGGGAGGAAACAAATCGTGCGAGGCCATTAGTAGACAATTGTACTGGCCAAATATTCCGCGCAGCATCGTACAAGTGAAATCATCGTGTGACCTGTGTCAGAAGGCAAAGCAAAAACCAGAACCAATTTTTTTTGCATGGTAATCTGCAAGCCATCTTATGTACCTGAACGACCTCTGTACCTAGCCTGAATTGATTTGTTTTGTCCATTACCCCAATCTGAGGGCGGGAGTTTAAACTGTTTACCGAGGAGATTGGAAAGACGGAAACAGTATTGTCAGATCGAGCAACACAGTTTGAGAGTGGCATATGTCAGCAGGATGTGCGTGAACTAGGAGCACAACACACAACCATTTTAGTCCGTCACCCACAAAGTTACCCCGCACAGCGACATATGAAAACAACGGGGAAATCTGTTAAGAACATTTCTTGTCACCAAGCGCAGCAATAATGGCGCGATAAGTTTACCTTATGTAGAGTGTGTTACGAACCACGCCGTTCGTGAATCCGCTGGGCTAACTCCGTCCGAAATGATACGTATGAACCGTTCGGCGGCGACAAACCCAATTTACCTACCAAAGTGTGACGTCACTCACAAAGTCGAAGACCTGCCCACAGGTGAAGAGGTTAAACAGCTTGTCTCCGCTCAAAGACCATCATCTGCCGCGAGGAGGCATAGGAGGAACCCAGCCTAAAGAGAATCATGTTTTCAACTCGGAGAATCAGTTTTCCGCAAGACGGCACCTGCCAGTAAACATTGGGAACATGTGACGAATAAATATATTTTTATTGTTTGATGGACCATTTGTAATTACGAAAGTTATTCATTAAAACTGTTATGAAATTTCAGAAGATTGCTAATAATAAAGTAGTTGGGTCTTACAACACAACACAGCTACGTGAATATGAGTTGCCAAACGTAGGAATAGACTAGATTGATCGCAAGACGCAAGATTGTAGTGCAGCCAATGACAGCACCGTCAGGGGATGCTTAATTTTTATTAAATATTGATCTTAGAGTGTATGAGACATTATCAGTTAAATCTTGTGTAGTACATTTGAATATAGTTATACGGTAAAGTGTCTGACAAAGTGTTTCGCGACTGAAGTGTAATGTCAGTGGTCGTCCTACGGTTCTTAGGTGAAGGTCAATGCCACCGCCGTAAGGATTTGTGTGTATAGCAGTGTTGATACAGTCTACGGACCTAAAGCATGTGAACAGACTGTTTTTTATGAAATCAAACAAAGTGTTTGATATTTTAAGTCAGCACACGACTTTACACATGTAGCCTAGAATTCTTTATTAAAACAAAGTGGGTTTACTTAGTTCGCACCTTAGAAATTATACTTCTTTGGCATTACTAAAATATCGACCTGAAACTTAAAAAAAAAAACATATTATAACATTAAGTAGACAATTGTATCTTTGTTTTCGTTTAAACGATTAAAATCAGTTATTAAATACTTATTACCTACAAACGACCCTTAACCTCTTATTTAGAGGATTCACCATTTAAGAATTGAACAGTAAAAATTTCATCACCAAATTGTTTTATTTTTTCATGGCGTCGAATATACTTAGGCTAAAAATTTGTTGCTCTTTACATAGTGATGAACACTGCGCTTTATCTACATTTCAGTGTTAACTAAGGATCGTAAAGGTTTTAATGTCGGAGTTCTAATTTATCAAAGGACTAACTGCCCGACCCGGCTTCGCACGGCTATACTAATGGAAACAAATTAAGCCACATCTACCATTTACAGTAATGGTAAATAAAAAAAAATTCAGTGAAAATTTATTACAATGCTGTATAATGTACCGGAGAGAAAATGAAAAGCACCGATAGTTTCCCGACTCGTGCACGCAACGTACAACTGATGTACCCGTACTTCGCTACGGCAGTCTACAGGAAGATCACTCTTGCGCCGCTAATTATACATGCCCCTCCTTGTGGGTACGCCACTGCCGCGCGATGCCTGTTGCCGTGGAGACGCAGAAGGCACGAACAATGCAAAATCATTTTCTCATGCAGACAAAGTACCCACTGTTGCCTGGTTTTAACCACCCATGGGATCTAATTTTCGGAAAATGTCATCCTGCGTAACATAAGGAACATTACTGTGAAGTTTCAAGTCTGTAAAATATATATACTTGAAAAAAGGGCAATAAAAAAACAAATTAAACACAGAGAGAGGAAAAAAACAATAGTTTAGGTTTGCGATTTAAATTGATAAAAATTATTTAAATACTAATTGAACTCTTATGAGGGTACTGATTGCTTCGTTGTTAATATCACACAGGTGTTTTTTACTTGTATGGGAAAATTAAGAATGATAAGGCATCTAGTGCGTGGCAACAATGTTAATAGGCAATAGGAAATAAACTTCCAGCGCCTGCGGCATTGTCAACACACACTTCGCACGTGTACTGCATGTTGTATCTAAACCCCTCCAACGCATTTGATTCTAAATTGGACTTTTAGTAAGGATCCCTAATGTTATTGATAATATAATATAGCCTATAGCCTTCCTCGATAAATGTACTATCCAACACTGAAAGAATTTTTCAAATCGGACCAGTGGTTCCTGAGATTAGCGCGTTCAAACAAACAAACAAACTCTTCAGTTTTATAATATTAGTATAGATAGTTGTACTATTTATTAAAATTTTTAATCCTATGCGTGGTGTAAATTCTGCGATGTTCACGAAAGCAATATATACAGAAGAATCACGTGGGTCCGCCATATTTTCGTTATTTCTGAGACTTCCACGGATAGCAGCAATCGACTCCCGTTCCATTCACTGAATTACTCTTACCGAATGCCGGGTGAGAGCTATGATGTTACACATCAAAAATTGTTTGCTGCAACATAACATAGCTGTTGTTCAAACATTGTTTTTTTTTTTTGTTGCGGTAAAAATAAAGTGTAAAGTGTCGTGCGGTGCGTGATGGAAACATTTGTCTTGTTGTCAGTTGATGAAGAGGAGCTCTTCAGATTCACCGCCGCGGCCCAAAGTTCTCCGTTCAACGCGAGGAGGTCGCGAGGCAATTGGGCAGTGCGTCGACTTAACGAGAGAGAGGGAGGGAGGGAGGTCCGCCGACAAAGGAGGCCCCACTTGTGAAAGGCGTCCAGAGTTCGGCGGCGCTGCCCCCGGGCCAGAAGCGACGCCGCCTCCGGCATGCGGGGGCCTATTGGACTGGAGACATGAGCATTCCTTATGCGTGTGTGTGTCCTTTTTTTTTAAAGTCCTTCTTCGTACAAACACGTGCCCAAAGGGAAGTCGCTCCCGCCACAGCTTCGGAAGGAACTCGAACGGAAGCCTCGACGAGGGGTTGCCGCCACTCACAGGAAGGCCCGTAGAGTAGCAGTGGCCAAAGAAGAAGGACATGGATAGAGACCGGAAACAGGCTGGAATCCAAACTGGTTTAGCTTAATGCTGCGTCAGTGATTGGACCGCAATTTACTGAGCCAATGGCAAACACTCAACAAAAGAAGTAAGTTATCGAATCATAAGAATTGCAGTAAACAGGTGTCCCGAGTCGGTAGCCAATGACCAGGTGATAGTTGCCCGAGTACATAGAGAATCGTGGAGTCTATCCTAGTGGTCATTGAAACCGCGAATTTTTCCAGTCCCTAGACATGGAGAGAGAATGTGGGAGGGGCGGGGGGGGGGGGGGGTTTCAAAATCCCCGTGGCGATCCTGGTTGAGTTCCGATATTTTTGACTGTAACATCTTACGTGTACGTCATTCGGTGGGAGCTTTGAATATATATACTGTATAGAAGTCGCGAGTGGATAGGATTTACTCTACGTTTTTCAGAAGCGTATGATGAGCAGCTTGGGAACTTCACCGCTGCAGTGCGCTGCCGTAACGCCCTGTATCGTCTTAGTTGTTATTTACACGTTAGAGAGCAGCGCTGTCGCCCGCTGTCATTCCTCGCACCACTCATCCATCATTCACTGCAGCTCAAGGTCGTTCAACGGGAGGGGGAAGGGGTGTTTGAAGAGTTCGAAACTTGTCCGCTAGGGACCACCACAAGTCGATGCCCTAGAGATGGTGGCGATTGCGGCGGTGAATTAACCAACTACCTCAAAACCGTATTAGAAATTTTAACCTGGGCTGGCGACTTCTATACAGTATATATATTCAAAGGTGGGAGTAATTTCGTGAATGGACCGGAAGTCGATTGGAACGGAAATGCGTGAACACGGTGCTGCCACCTGTGGCGGATGTCGCGAGTTAAGGTTCGCAAAGCCAAAATGTAATCTTTATGGTATTAACTGTTTAGTGAATTTTAACAAGGTGGGCAGTATTTTGATAAAAAATTCCTTGTCGGAAATCAGGTACAAAGCCGGGGTTTTCTGCCGTTTCATTACATAGTATAAGATGTCACTCTACAAATCGAATGGTATGATTCGGTAGTCGACGTAGCTGCTCCGGCAGAGAATTCTAGCGGTCCGCGCGGAAACTACGTGTGATTCGCGTCCAGAAATGTGTTTGAAAACACAATTTTGCTCATATTTATCACCACGATCGGCATTATTTTAACAATTCTACGTCGTTAAATTTCGTGTCCGAGTTTCGTATCAGTAAGTGTGTCTGTGACATGAGAACACATGAATTAATTAGCTCGTTACCGAAGTTTAATGTTACAGATTATTGACGAGTAATGAAAGACTTAATTGTGGTGAGTGAAAAGTTTATATTACGTAAATATTAACAAAGTTATTTGTCTAAATTCCCTTGGCTTCTCTCGACGGTCCTGTTACAGAGCTTGTTCCCCACATCGTTTAAAGCAACCCTGGCCTTAAGAATTTATTTCCTATAACCGATATTTACGCAGGAATTCTAATCGTCATGAAATGATGTCATTTGAATGATTCCTGCAATAGGAAAGATTTGAAAGATAAATTCTTGTAGGTATGCCACTGCAGTTTCAAACTGTTTGGCGTAGAGGAAAAAAAAAATTCTCAGGCATCGACAACGAAGATGAATACTTGAACACAAGTAAAACAAAGCCAACGTCAGCTGAAGTTGAAATGCTACGTGCTGAATACTAAACCCCGGCTTTGTATCTGATTTTGACAACGATATTTTAATTAAAATACGGTCCGCCTTGTTGAAATTAATTTAAAAGTTAAGTGTACAAAGTTTTCCTTTGGCTTTGCGAACTTTGGTTCGCACCGTCCGCCACGGATGGCAGCACCGTGGTCACACATCCGCGAGAACGCCAATGTACCGATGCGCTGAGATGTCACGCTGTCAGCGCATGTCGTGTAGTCGTGACAGATGGGCCCAGGCGGACGCCCCACCACGCTGCGGCGAGATGGCTTGTCACGTGGCCAAAACGACATGTCATGTCACGGCGCACCAGCAGCGCGGGGGTAAATATTCGGAACGATGTTTCCTGCTATTAACTCCCGCGTGGCAATTGGCTGTGGAATGTGTCCCATCCGTCACGGACTCCTCCGGTTTATTTTTTTTTTTCTGTCGTGAAACTTCGTCCTTTTTCGCCCTTCTTCTTTATTTTTATTCTCTCTATTTCAGGAAACACGGAACCCTGCGTGCGTGAACAAAAAAAAACAACTGTTATCCTCTACATCTGCAACATCATCATAGAATAAATACTTTACTGTACATGATATTGAAGAAAAAAATGTTTGTTTTACAGATCACGGCTATGCACAGATGCGTATTGCTGGAGTCTTTAGGCGCGTTATGAAATAATAAAAAAAATGAAATATTTTTTTTTTTTACAATGCAACGAAAGATTCACAGGATAAAAAAAAGGTTACGTACCAAAAAAAAAAAAAAACATTATATGAGTGCTTTTAAATCTTATACTTTAGTGGTTGATATTGAATACTGGTTCATATAATTAAAAACATTTATTTATTGTGAATAAGAGTGATAAAAAAGTTTATTGTCTGTAAAGTCGGTTTACGGACGATAGTTTAACGTTACAACGTCATAACAAAACATTGATGAAATGATTGCATAATTTTATGAATAAAATTGAATCATTTTTATTTAATTATCGCTATTTTGTATGTATACAAAGAAGGAGTGAAATGAAATCTATAATTTAATTGATAAATTTACTTTTTTTTACACTCATTAATTCAAATATGTTTATTACTTTATCGAACATATTTTTTTAACTATAACTTTCATACATGTTTGCTATTTAACTTCTTCCAATCTGTGTTAATCTGTTAAGGATAGGACAATGATAGGAAAAGTAGGAAACGAATGAGAGTGTTTCAAGTTTAATGTGCCGCGAAAAAGTCAAATCGATGGTTGTTTCAATCGATTGGAAGAGAGATAGATGCGGCGCAAGCGTACAATGAGCGTAACGGGACTGAGCGTAACGGGACAATGTGCGTAACGGGGCAATGAGTCATCCTTTTTCGTGCGTGCAGCTGGCGTTCATCGATTTATTAGACGTTGTCACGTCAAAAATGATTCACACTGAGATTGAACTCTTGTCGGCAGCTTTGAGCCATGACCGCGGGCCCATGCTTACTAATCAATCCAGAATGTAACGTCACGGGTATGTAAGTAGGGCCTCGTTTCCCATTCGACTATTTCTCGAGAACATGTTAGAGAGTTGGGTAGATTGCTACTGGAAAGAACAGAATGTCCATACATGCGCATGCGAGTTAAATATTACATTTGAAACAAAATTACTATTTTTTTTAATCTTCATAATAAATTATAAAGCATTTTTTTGGAACAATTAAGAATAATATTTAACTTATATCTTTATTACTCTCTAAACTGGAATAATTTTGCTTCATCTAAGGTTACAATTATCTAATTTATGACTGCTTCGCATAAGCCGCTAAAAGCGAAACTGCTGGGCTCAGATTAGGCAATGAAAACTCTTTTAAAACGTGAAGCACATTTCGTAGTTGATAAGTGACTTAACGCGCTCGCTGTTCGATATTGCCAACTGATTTCACGCCTCTGGTTCAAAATTAAATTCGTAATTCTCCCTGCAGTCTAATCTAGTTATTTCACGGCGCATCGCCTACATCGGTTGATCCTCCCCATGTTCCAAGCCCGCCTGGTAATTTTACACCTCAGCACCTCCGCCCTCGTATTAGAGTGAAACTATGAATGCGTTCCTTAAAGGGGGAAGTTTACAAAAAAAAAATTTTTTTTCTTCTATTATTTTGTATTATTTTCCCGTGATTTGTATCGAATCAATAACATAACTACACTGTAAACTTATTTTTTTTGTAAATGTAACAGAAATATTCATGTATAATTACAGATAATTGAAAAGTTTTTGTACATTTAACGTTAAAGCAACTACATCACTCGCCCTCATAAATCAAAGCAAAGATCAGTTGTTTTGATTTCAAACCCAAGCATCGTTAGCATTGGTTAATCAGCACTAATTTTTTTTTACCATATGCAGTTCGGAGCATTCTGTAGGATCAGACTTGATTGTTTTTAAGAAACAGTACGACTTAAAACACTACCGTTATTCACGTGAAGGTTTTTAATTTTAAGAAGTTCGTTTATTCGTCTGCTACTAACGAAAGAAAAAAATGCTCAAGAAAAAAGCACAATATAAATTTTTAAAGAACTGCATAAAAAATGTATTGGAGCCGTACAGTTTAATTTGATTTATATATTTTCTACTAAATAAAGTGGTTTTCCCTTTAAGAATGTTTCCTATAGAAATAAATAATTAATCGCAAATATTTACAAGAAAGTTCTCTGGACTTGTATGTTACCTACAAAATTTTCGTAAATGTTTGTAAGTGGGCTCTTAACTTAGTTCGAGTTGGCCAAGCCCACCTTCTAAAAACCTATAACTGCAGTTATTTGAAGGGCATTCGTTCAGACGCTAGTGCCTTTTAAAAATAATTATCGCATTTTAGTTATTCCTAGACTACATGTTTTAATCTTAATTTTCTATTAGAAAATGTTTTATGTGCGTGCCATCGTGCAAGATTCATTTCTAAATGATTCAAAAATTATTCTTCTCCTCCCCCCCCTCCCCCCTAGGGTTTGTTTTCTTGTTTTGAAACCAGACCGCATTCGTGGCTAAGATTTCCGTTCGGGAGAAATAATAACAAGGATGTCTGTCACCGGAGGCAGGTTTCGGATTTGAATGTGAAAGCCGTGACAAAAAAAAATTATCATTATTCTGTTACAGAGTAAATATCTTGGTCACGTCTGTTCGTTGCTTGTAGCCACTCAGGGACGTGTCATTATCATTAGGAAGCGGCAACTACAAACGCTTGAAATTTACGCCGAGCGTGTCGACAAAGTGTGTCATAACGGTTTCTTTTTGGATTGTTACGAAGTAGTTTCAAACAGAAATAAGTTTTCTGACCAAAATTGTCTGCTTCTCTTTTCCCCCAAACTTCACTATCATTAGTGGAAGCATGTGACGAAAAAAAAAAATTACCTGGAATTCTAAAACAAACAGTAACCACTTGAGTTTTCTCCACTTGGGGAGAAACACACTGCGTGAGAAATAATAAAAAACAAAGAACATAATTGAAAACTATTATTTATATAATTAAAATGCCTGTGTGTGTTGTTTGAAGTAATTTTTACATTAAAAATGTACAAATATGTATTGATTGCTATAACTACTTCAAAAACTATCAACTCCACTACACTGTTAGAAATTACAGTAAATATACGGACTTGAATACAACGATTTATCCTGAGAGAAACAAAGAGTTCATCGTAATCTCAGATAGCTGGATCTTCGTGAAAATTACGCTCATGCAATATGGTTATTATTGTTGATTCATATTCAAAGTACGTTAACTCAGCACCAGTAAAATTACAAATATTACCGTAACATTTACGAATATCCCTCGATAATTTGTAACCAGCGTTCTTCGCAAATTTTTGATGAACATTTTTAACTGCACAAATACATTCGTTCTTTGTAGTTGATTTTTTTTTAGTAAAACTGTTACTCTCTCTCTCTCTATATATATATATATATATATTAGTATTGTACTAACTGTTTACAGTATATATACAGTTAGTACAATACTGAAAATATGAAACCAACAATTAAATTATAATAATTAAATTATAAATAATAAAAAATAATTAATTCACCATTCATTATAGATGTAATTAGGACCAGTCAACTTATAACATTCAATATTTACATTTTCTGTTATTGAAAACAACTCATCTAAGTAGATGTCACAGCACTATTAAACAATAACGTAAGTAGTATAGTTAATAATAATGGAGGTCCATAAAATTAATACTACCATGTCATGGCGTAATTAGTGACTTTTTACAATGATGTTTTCTTTAATTGAGATTACCTAAAACTAGAGGTGGGTTGCAAAGTATCAATCCGCTACTTTATAACTGATACACACCTGTATCAAGTACTGCAAACGGGTACACTATTCAAGTATCAAGTACTTTAGTATCAGTTTAGAATTCACCTGGAATAACACCACGGCCAATGTGCGCAGAACCCGATCACAGATGACGGTCACTTTGGCGGAGCTTGTGAAAGGGGAGACGAATAAGGGACAAAGAAGGGAAAGAATGTAGGGGAGGGGGAAGCCTAAGATGTACATCAAGTTCTGTCCCTGCCCGAACACGCCGGAATATTCACCTTCGGCCAACCTCGGGTTTATTTATATATATTTATATTTCTCTGTTTATTTTAATGTAGCTATACTAACCTAACTAACCGTCCATAGTGTTCTAAAGTGTTTTAATGTAGCTAACCTAACCGACCACTTTTAATATTTGAATTAATTTTTCCTGCGCAAAAATAAAACAAATCCCGAGGTTGGCCGAAGGTGAATATTCGGGCGTGTTCGGGCAGGGACAGAGCTTGATGTACATCTTAGGCTTCTCATCAAAGTACGCTCAGTGCGCAGTGCGTGATCCTTGAAAAGATTACGAAAGGCGTGGAAAGAGAACACCGATACCTCTTTTCGACTACGAAGAATGAAGAATGAGAAATGAGAAAACTGATACCTTTTTACGACTACGAAGAATGTAGAATATGAAAACTGATACCTTTTTACGCTGGTGATGACGGCACGGAGGATGTGTAACCTGTAACGAGAATGCTGATACCTTGTTGCTTCCTGGGACCGCTACTGCTGTAGCTGATAAAGAAGTATCAGCTACTTGTAACCAGTACATTACTGTATCAATAATTGGTTGGAACAGATACCGAAAATTGCTGTAACAACCCACCTCTAATTGGAAGTACTGGGACAGCACAAAGCATAGAAATACCAGGGTAAGCAACTGCGAACACCATTTTTGAAGCCATGCAGTGGTTAGAAATGTGATCCACAAAAAATGTCTGCAAGATTACGTGAATTTTTTCTGTTTCTACAGTGCAGCGGTAAAAAAAAAAATAAAAAAAACCGTCTCCGCGTGGTTCGTGTGCCTTTCTTTCGCCTCGCCGAAGCGCCTGTCGGGACACACCCCAGCATCACATCTTATTCCGGTTCCTCGTGTCTTCCCCTTGTTTTTTATTATCATCCCGCTCATATCTCATTCTGTTCGTCTCCTTCCTTTCTCCGGACCGAGGCACATTCGTCGCGCGTCGCACGACAGCCCTTCTCGTCGCTCGGTGGTTCTGCGTCCCTCCCCCTCCCATGGACCGGGGGGGGGGGGGAGTGGGGGAAAACGCGCGCCTCGAGAAGCGACGTACTGAATACCAAAAAACCCGACGCGACCAAAGTTTCCCGGACGAGGTGGGGCCCAGGGCGCAGGGCACACAGGGTCAGGGGCGATGCCAGGTGGGGGGGGGGGTTAGGGGTTCAAACCCCCCCCCCCCTTAGCACCAAATATTTAATTTAAATTTCTTATTTATTACTCAAACAAATTTCATATCAAAAATTAATAAATCTTTTACCATTACAATATTTAAATTTAAGTACCGAAAACTGCTAAATTAGCACTATTTTACACCTTAAAATACAAATTTACCCGGGGGAGGACCCCCGGACCACCCGGTTTAATACGGTGGGGGGGGGGGGCATGCTTCTTAACACCCCCCCCCATACACAAATCCTGGCTACGCCACTGCACAGGGTGTGTCTGCGCTCGCACGCAGGCTCCATATGAGGTGGCCACGCGGTCCTGTCCCATACTGTCCGTGGGACACCACAGGAGGCAATGGCGGCTTCAGGATGACTTTTCGGGAGGGGCTATCGCACAAAGAAAGGTCATAGTTGCAAAAAAAATGAAAGTGGTCAGATATTGGCCTTGGAATATCATTTACAAATTACAGGTTTAAAATACAGAACCTTAGTACCTCCATGCAACTTTTGATGAGATAAAAGTTAAACATATGAAATTAAATATTTAAGTTAACATAAATATACACTAATGAATAAATTTGGTGTCGGGAGGGGCTATCGCCCCCACCATCCCCCTTCTGGAGCCGCACTTGACAGGAGGTTACATCCTAGATTATTTGGCTTCTGACGTTTCCTGATTTTGCACGTGATCTATCCATATGCGAATATTCGTTCGTTCAAGATCTGAAAATCTCCGAAACTTCTTCACCTAGTGCTTTGAAGTTTTGATACAACGTTGCATTTGAATACTCACGTGTTTTTATCTACCGATGTTACACCTGTGACAGGTTAAAAGATTGACATGTAGATAGTTAAAAAAAACATAGATATTTAGTATTTTCATTGTTATAGAGCGACAAATATATAGAGAGGTATAGAGAGACATACAGAGGAGAGAGAGGAAGACATATATGTATAGCTATATATGGATATATATGTAGATCGAAACATAGAGAGCTGAAGAAAAATAAATAGAGATCGAGAGATGCTTTGTATATGTTTACCACCTTCACACAAATTACAAAAAAAAAAAATATGATTTGAGGCATTGCAATGCATGCCGGGAATTAGCTAGTTTTAAATAAATTCATAATATAACCATATTTAATCGTTTACAAAGGGTTTTTTTCCACTAAACAAGTACTGATTAGGTGATTTTAATGAACTTAAAAAAAATTGTTATGGCATCAGTAGCATGCTGATAGCATGAAATCGTTGATATACCGTTTGGAAAAACCATTAGTACATACGTAGCCTTGATCGTCAACTCTTTGGTATATCATTCATTAAATTAATTTAATTTAGGGTCTCCAAACACTATAAAAACATGAGTTTTTCAATGTTTTGGGGAAACCTAATAAAGTACTCCAAATAAAGATTTCGAAGACGAAGGCCAAATACTGTCAACCACGTAATTTTTGCCTTTAATTTCATAAAAAATAAAACATTAAATATGGACTTGTTAAGCAGAAACTTCATTTTGTATAAATAGTAAATAAAGGTTATGTTTTGAATTTATTATTTGAAATTATATGCAACAGCACGTAATATTAAAAACAAAATAATTTAGTGTGTTATCACGTTAAGTGAGCGTTTGGATTTGTGGGAATAGTTTGAATGGAAGTGACCGTATTTAACGGCGGGAATTATGAATCGTGCTGACTGAACCCTCACGGAGCGAGGTGAAACTCCATTTCCGCAATGTTTTGGGCGTGGCAATACAGCGATGGAGAGGTGAAAAAGGAAAAAAGTTGCTTCAACTACAGTATAGAATGACATCTCCTGACAATTCCTGAAGCTGACCGACATTCATCTTCAGCGTGTGACAGCTGAAATGTTCCGTTCGCCAGTTTTCTCGGTGATGAATCCTGGGCGGAACCCGTACATAATTACATACTTTAGCAGAATGCTACGGAAGTATTATTGTTCTCATGACGGCGCAGACATGTTCTATTGGCTCTACCATGTGGTTTTCCTCTGAATATATTTTTAGTAGTGCAATTGTATCGTCCGAACACGGCGAAAGAAATTCAACGTCTTGTAGTAAAACTAGGAGTGCACGGCTTCAGATTAAAAAAAAAATTACATGATTAAAAAAAAATAACTTCTCGGGATATCTGAGTGGGTTCTGTTTACGAAAGGCATTTAATAACACGGTGGGGGTGGATGAGAACTTCTGTTTCCTTTTAATAAGAGTGAAAATGTCTGAAAAGCTTTTTATTTTTTCCTAAATATTTTTCCGCATGAAACATCCCGTACATATTCTTGAAGCCACTCATGATACTTGCATTACACTTTTATTTTCATTTAGACTCCTTATCAATTTTATGGTGACCCCTCAGCTATCATAGTTGGCCTATTCACGACGAGAAGATTGTGTTTAGAGGCGACAATGCGCTAGAAGCACCAACGAGTGTCGCACTTATCATCCTGGCTAGGCGGGCTTATTGAAAAAAAAATTGTCCCCCTTAAATTTATCGAAGAAAATTGTTTACAAATTATTCACTTACTTCTTAAATTGACTTTGACTATGAACTCACAAGCATAATTTTGCAGTATTAGCAAAAGATTCAAAATATGGTTAAGTCTTCAAAAAAATATTCTTCTTCTTTCTGCATGCCTGTTTACCTTGTCTGCAACAGAACACAAAACTTGGAAGTTCGAATCCAGAGACGTTTCTAAGAAAATCCTGTTAATCTGTAACTAAGACGAACACTTCGTTTATTTCACGTGCATTCTTCGTCAAATAAAAAATCCGTAAATTTACTGCAATTAATAACAGTGTACCTTTGCTAGGGTCACTTTGTAGCTGTTCCGCGGGAGACCCCCTTATCTCTCTTGTAAATAGAAAAAGAGTTTCAGTGGTTGTTGAGAGAGCAAAGCAGCGGCACTAAAGCCCTAAATTTTCGGAGAGTAATGCCCGAAGACCACTTGGAAATCCTGCGATTCGCCACTTTATTTCGACAGTTAAAGCTCCCGATAAATTCTGCTGCACAATAGAAACTCCGTTGGCGAAAGTTCAGCCCGAGGCGAAAGGCGGACCCAGCGAACTACTGCGGCACTCACAAGTCTGCTTTATTCAGTTTACCGTTAAAAATGACCAAATATCAGCATAACACAGTAGCAGAACATTTTTTTAAAACGATAATGTCTAATATAGGTCTACGGGTAATCATTCACCAGAAATAAAGTTTTAAGTTATCACATATTACAGAGAGATTATTTGTAGGTATTTGCAGGTAATAATAAATCTAATGAAAAGATAATACCCACTTAATAGGAAATTGACACCCTATTAAAAGTGGCATGGAATTTAAGCCTCACGAGTGATATTTTGTCAAAATATTAATTTTTCTGAAAGGTAATAGGTTTTTTTTTTTTAATTATTCAAACTTGTGTATTTGAAATGAATTCAAACTTACGCATTTCGTTTCAGTTAATTATTTTATATTTATGATAAACAATGTTAAACTTTTACACTTTTTGAAGGCCTTACTTTCACGATATTTAATATATAAGTATGTTTCGCACATGTTTCACATAATTAGCTGATTAATTTATTATATGATAGATATTTTCTGTGAATTAATTGGATACAGAACTAAAACCTTTTTTTAGGGGTAATGTCAGTGTTACTAGTTTTTTTTCCTTCTAAATATGCTTTTAATTTCATACAAAAGAAATAGTTTTATAAAGTTGTAAAAATCCTTACAATTTTTGATTTTAGAATTTTAAGCCGAAGAAGTTTAAAGAAATTAATTAATTTAATCCTTAAACTACAGCACTGATTCAGAACAGTGAAATATGATAAAAACTAAGAATTATGTTACCCAGCGTTGCTCATGGGCAAATAATTAATAGTCACTGATAATCAGAACTTGCATTTTATAGAAATCCCATACTAATAAAGATAAATCGATGACAAATCAGAGAAATCTGATCACTGAAGTAAACAGTAAAAATGCACAGATCACTAATTAATGGGTTCGAGATAATAATTTCACCGTTTTGAAGAACTATCCATCATTTCATATGTAGTGTAGTTCATGCGGGTGTGAACTTCCAAAATATTTTGTAACTGAATTCCAAGTTTTCTTGCTTTTTGATGGGTAACATATTAGCTCTCGATATATGGCGTTTGGTAAGAGTATGCAATTTTGTGAACGGAACCGAAAATATATAACCACTATGCTACCATCTGCGTAAGTATCACAAGACTCGAAAAGGTAGCGAACTCGTGTGATTCATCCGTATATGATGCTTTCGTGAACATCGCGAAATTTACACCGCGCATAGATATTAAAAAATAAAACTTTGTAATAGTACAACCATCCTTTAATACTTATTGTTATAATTTATATATAAAATAAATAATGACAACTTAAAAAACGTTAAAATGTTGAAATTACAATGTGGAAAACCCTTAATTAACATTAAAATACAGAGATAGCAAAGCGTTCATAATACTGTAGACAAACAACAAATTGTTAGCCGACGTTTATTCGACACCACGAAAAAATAAAATAATTTCAAAGATGAAAGTTTCATTGTTAAAACTTAAATGTTGAATCAGCTGAATAATGTTAATGTTTGTTTGTAGGAATTATTTACGGACTCATTTTAGAAGTTTAAGCAAAACACGTACTTTGTGTTACAATATGTGTTTTAAAATAATCAGCGTAATAGTTTATTTTAAAGAATTCTACGTTAAATTTCGTGTCCGAGTTTAATATGCAACACGGGAACACATGAATTTTTCAAGTCTTTTTCGATTTTATCGGAGCTGTTTAATTATATTTTTCAAAATTTCGGCCTGCAAATGGAAAATATTCGGTAGTGGAGAAACTGTTCCGGCAGTGAATTCTAGCGGCGGGAGCGGAAACTAGGAATGATTCGCGTCAAGAAATGTAGTTGAAAAACACAGTTTCCGTGTGTGTGTATGTATGTAGCCTATATATATAAAATCACGATCAGCAAATTTTCAAAGAGTTCTACATTAAATTTCGTATCAGAGGCGAGGGTTTTGTATTATAAGTGTATTTGCAACATGATAACGCGTGAATTTGCTCGTTAACTACGTACTGAGTATAGATGTTAACACATCTCTGGAAAGACTCGCTCACGTATTTTTTTTTTTTCGTACGCGCACTTTACATAAGGCCAGAAAATACGTCAATAGTTTAAAAACCATGGGTGACCGCGCCATTGTTTTTTTTTTTGCAATATTTGCGACGCGAGTTCTTCGCGCAGGAAGCAAGCATCGGAGAGGGGGAACACAACGGATGTGGTCACATGACCACTTGTGTGTGTTTGTGTGAGTGTGTGTGTGTGCATTTATGTGCATAATGCCTCGGTGGTATGTGGTTTACAGACCACATCTAGTGGAAGGCGCACAGATGTCCGTAATGGTCCCAGCTTCGAAGTGAGTGTGTGTGTGTGTGTGTGTGTGTGTGTGTACTATCGAGTGAAGGGGTTTGGGAATGTAGGGTGGTTTGTGCAATGAGAGTAAATGGAAATTTGAAACATTCATTTCAAAACAGATTTTTGAAGTAATATCTATCCACAGCCGGCAGGGTTAGTCGATGCAACGAAGTCATCAGAGTGCAAAGCTAAAAGCGCAACGTAAAAACAAAAAACAAAAAAAAAAAAACGTAATGCTCATGGCGGATGAGGTCAAGAGTCAGATAACTGTGAAAAAGAAACTTTACACGTTTTTATGTCTTAATGTTTTTCACAATTGTTTACTTAAATTGTGAACCGCTATTTGTACTTAGCTAGCAAACACAGATGACAGCAGTGGCGCTAGGCGGCGCGGTTGTATACTAGCACGCTAGCATAATTGCTCGCTCGCATGCGTCCGCACTCGCATACTCACCAAAAATTATTACAAACTCAGTTGCCTGTACGCTTGCGTACTTACATATCTGTACACGTGTTTCAAGAAGGCTTTTCGTGTACCTTGCAAATTCTTTATCTCTATCTGTGAATTTTCACTTCTAACGCGTGTGGTGGCCTCGCAAACTATTTTGACGTGACAACAGTAGTATATAATAGGGGCGCCGAGCGCACGGCTTCTGGCTGTGGAGCCGAGAGCCGGCTCCGCCATATTGTATTGTGACGTCACGGCGGCCATCTTGGATGGTTGTGACCTTGACCTTTGACCTTGACCTTGACCCCGGCGGCCATTTTGGATCCGCCATCTTGGATCCGCCATTTTGGATGACGTCATTGTGTTCTAGAAAATTCCGGCGATGTGTTTTCCGCCATATCGGATGATGACGTCACCGTTGCAATTTCCGTTACGGCCGCCATCTTTAACTTTTTTATTTATTATCCGATTTTAATGAAATTTTTTTTTAAAAATTATAAAAAAATTAAATAATAAAATTTTAATAAAATACTTATAAAAATTATATTTTTACGACACGGAGTTTGGAGTCCTCGGTTCGAACCCGACGAGGTCAAAAAAAATTAAAAATGGCGCCCGATCCTTCCCTCACAGTGGACGCAGGCAGACTGATTCCCACCACTTTTTTTCAAAGCATACATATCGTCACCTAGTATGACGTCATGTCCGCCATCTTGTCTTCGATGCTGGAAGCCATCATCATTGTATCGTCGGCTAGAGTGCGCTGACGCCATGTTAGTTTAACTCTTACCCGCTAGAGTGCAGTAATCATTTATTACTAAGGTGCCCGCCATCTTGAAATTTGGCCGCCATCTTGAAAATCCGTAATTATTTAGCTAAAAATTCGGGAAAAGTTCCAAAATTCATTAAATAAATCACTCATTAATTTACATATTGATTCGATGGATTCCTGTCCTCGGTTCGATACCCGATCGATGCAATAATGTTTAATTTTATGTAAAAAATAATAATTTCAATAAACCATCTTCAACATTAGTAAAGAGACTCTAAATCCTCTACGGCCATCATCCTATCAGACATCAAGACCAACATATTGGAAATTCGTAATTTTAATGCTAGAGATTCGGGAAAAAGTTCAAAATTCATTAAATAAATTTGTAATCTATATAATGATTGATTCGATCGATTCCCGTCCTTGGTTCGATCCCTGGATGATACAAATCAACTTTAATTTTAAAAAAGTACCACTAATGTGTAAGGTTTGAGAAAATAAAAACACCACAAGTTCTATTAAAAAAAATGTATTACAAGTACAAAAAAAATACACAGACAAATTACTAAAGCCTTGTGGATTTCTCGACGTCTGCATCTGCTACCCACGAATTAAAGCGAGGTGGAAAGCCCCACCACTTGACGTAGGACAGTCCATTTCTTCGTTTTATAATCTTCTCCACCAAGTACGTATCGGGATACAACGTAGGCTGAATCTCTTCGGCATAGAAGCCGCCATGGATAGGTTTGTGGTCCAAATCTTCGAGGTAGTAGGTCCTAGGCTCCGATTCACGAACATGTGTCACACGGAAAAGTTCGGGACTCCAGTTTGCAGTGAAACCTTTCTCGAAGATACCTTTCTGCTTGGAGATTCGCACAATGTCGCCGACGTTAGCTTTACGCTTTCGTGGATCTTTCTTCTTCGTGTTGGGAAAAACTGTTTGAAGCAAGCGATTGTCCTTTACGTCCTTTGGCTTCATTTTCGTGGTAGAATGCACAGTGGAATTATACTCGCTTATTAGTTTCGGCAAGATGTCAAGCCACTTGTAATTTCCGTTAGCCGTGAACTGTCGCCACATCTTGGAACGCAAAGTTCTGTTAAACCTTTCGACAACGGAGGCTTTGACGTTACTAAATGTAGATTAGTGTTTGATGCCATACTTCTTCATCAAAGCCTTGAAGGTTGCATTGTAGAATTCTTTCCCGAGGTCCGTTTGCAGGTGCGACGGTACACGTCCATCACGCAAAATATTGTTCATGGCCTTGGTTACGTCAGTTGCAGTCTTTGATTTTACAGGTCTAGCCCAAGCGAACTTGCTATAAACATCGATGACTGTCAACATGTACTTGAAACCTTTATTCAATCGGGAATACGGTATCATCTCAACAAGGTCCGCCTGGAATAAATCATCAATTCCACGAACTATGACTTTGCGACGAAGGTATTTTCGTCTAGCAGGAGCATGAAGTTCGCGAGCGATTCCGGTTCGACTCATTGTATGTAGCCGGCTTCCTTCAGTTCTTCAAGTATGGAGACTATTTCGTTGATGTGCGAATAGTTTCCTACACTAAGCGAAGCATGTAGAATTCTAAGGCGATCAACTAATTCATTAGGGTCGTCCCAATATACATAATCAAATGTCTGACCACTTTCTAGCTTTTTTAAACCTTCGCCATGTATTGTTAGTTCACTGAAGAGATTAGCGAGAATGTCCATTTTTTCATGATCTACGTCTTTATATACACCACTATCTGGATCGTTATCGCGAAAATGTGCGTTGGTTAGCTCTAGCAGTTTTTTGTACTCTTGTAAGTCGTTGTGAGAATATCCTTTAGGTTCCCTGCGAAACAGCAATTCGTACAGACCCGGAGTCCCGCGCGTTTTGAACTCTGCTACGCGCACGATGTTTCCTGGTAGAAAGTCTATTTCTTTAGCACCGAGGAACCACTTATTATGTTTTCTGTACACTCCATAGGTCGTGTCATTATTCCGGCTCGTAAATGATATCAGGTATGGTCGGACCATTGCATTAACTTGATGTCCCTTTTTCGGTATTTTTTTCTTGTGCATGGACTCTGTACTTGTTAAGTCCTCTTCTTCTCGATCCGGTTCATACTTTCTCTTCTTTACAGTCGGCATTTCATCTTCAACTTCTGCCTTCACAATGATGGCTGGTTCTTCCTTGTTTTTAAGTTCGTCGAGGCGACTAGAGATTGGTTTAAATATCTCCTCATTTTCCATCTCACGTGCAAGTCTGGTTCGTCTAGCAAGTAAATATTTTTCGCGAACAGACTGTATAGCTCGATGAAGGTCACTGGCCAGGTCCGACATTGTACTGGCTGAAAACTTATTGCAAGACCTACTTATATACATTTTTATTCGTTCGCAGAAACTTCTTTCTTGTGTTTGGCCAAATCTGAATTTGTTGACAAGTGAGATAGTGATGCTTTCAGACTACTTTGAAAAGTCCTCAGATCGTCCCGTCTTTGTGCATTCGATACTTCGATCATGTCGCGAATGCGAGAATCCGAAGCTTCCACGCGCTGGTCTATGGCTACGAGGTACTCAAGTAATTCCTTTTTCACCCCGTCTATTTTTTGAGCCAGTAGCGAAATGTATTTGCGGATAACGTCGTCATGAGACTTGAGAGCAGTACGTAAGTCTCGACTGCTACGACCGAATTTCGAAATGCTATGACTCATGTTTGGCGATAAACTGATCGAAACCTCGTCTGTACCTGCCCTTATATAGAGGCCAGTCTTTGACTATAACTAGGAATCCGTGTTCTTCTTTCCAACACAAGGAGCACATGTCTTTGAATTCCTGGAATGTCATGTCGGTGTTTACGTGATCATCATAAGCGTGGCGTAAATTAAGTTCGTCCATGCGAAACAAAACTATGACATTCGCGTTGTCTCGTAGGAGATGTTTTGGTATTCTACTGTACGTCTGACACAGGTAAACGCAGTCTACCTTGGCGTGTCTGCCCATGGAAAAGTACTCTTGTATTATGCCTTGTTTCTCGCACATTACATCGTCGAAAACAAACACGGAATTGGCTTTTGCTTCGCTTGGAGGTACAACATCGGTATTATCGCTAAACGGAAAATACTCCAGACCATCCACAGATCGTAGAACAGTTGCTAGGCGCTGGTACTTTGGCTGTTGCAACGACTTGGAATACAAGTAAACGTTCTCGAACCGAAGACCATTTGGTTCCTCCAGTAAACTCAGTAAAACACACGTTTTACCGCAGTTGGACGGACCCGCCATTATGCAACGTACGGTGGAAGGTAACAGCAAGCCATGTCGTGATTCACGCGCACTAAATACATCGTCTTGCGTAATGCGTACGGGCAAACACACGTCTTGCTTGACGACCTGCATTGTACTAAAGTAATTGTATAAAATCAAACACATTTATACTTTCTGGTCAGTTGTGCGTAATGACTCGAAGAGGTAAGAACAAAAAACACATCGGCGCGGGACTCGTAAACTCGCTGATAAACAATCTGCCATTCGAGCTACACATTCCCGGCTACAGATTCTGCGGCCCCGGCACGAAACTAGCGAAAAGGTTAGCTCGCGGTGACGCGGGCATTAATTCTCTCGACGAAAAGTGCAAGCAGCACGATATCGCATATTCATTAAGCAAGGATCTGGAATCCAGGCACCGGGCCGACGAGATATTGGCACAGGAAGCCGAAGATATAAGCAAATCGTCGAACGCGCGACTAGGAGAGAAAATCGCAGCGTGGGGCGTATCTAAGATCATGAAGGCAAAGACGAAATTAGGACTGGGTGCTCGTCGAACCAGCTACATCAAGTCAAAGACTAACTCATGCAAGACCAAGAAGCGCAAGATCGGTGCAGGCGTGCAAAAAGCCAAGCAAAAACTACAGACTCTCGACAAGAAGATTATAGGAGGATTTCTTCCTTTGCTTTTGCCTGCATTGGGTGCTCTCGGAGGCCTTATGGGTGCAACGAGCGGTATAGTGCGGGCAGTCAACACTAGCAAGAATCAGCGAAAGCAGTTGGAGGAAGCACGTAGACATAATTCAAGCATGGAAGCCATTGCCATCGGTAAAAAAAAAAACGGCGCAGGACTGTACTTACGACCTCACAAGGCAGGCCGAGGCATGAAAAAGAAACGAATGAAAAAATCCTAAGTTCCCTACCGAAACGACCGCTCACCAACGTAGATTTAATAAAGTACGCTCGAAAACTTAAAATACCAAATTTCCGTGGCGTGTTTATGCGAGACACTTTGCCCAGCAAGCCAAAGACACGTGAGTGCGCCATAATTAATTTAGACACGTCGGCGGGTCGCGGCACGCACTGGGTGGCCTATGTAAAGTCTGGAAACATGGCCGAGTACTACGACAGTTTCGGTAATTTACGCCCTCCGCCCGAACTTAGGTGGTACCTGGGTCGGACCACTACGATGTTTTACAATTACGAAACGGAACAGAGGCCCAATCAAACAAACTGCGGACACTTGTGTCTTCGCTTTTTAACAAACAAAAATTAGCTGACAAATAAAAAAAATTGCTACTTAAAGGTTGTGCAGTGATGTTAATTTATTAGTCATGTCGATAACACTTACCCTGACAGGTCACGCATCTGAGCTGCGGGCGGTTCATTTCCCGCCTCTGGATTTAGACGGAGAATGGAGCATCGGACTCGTAGATTTTCAAACGTATAATGCCATACCTAATATCGACGAAGAAAACTGCAAGATCTGCTTCCTGAAAAGTGATGGGACCGCTCATGAAATGCGGTTACCTGTTGGCTCTTACGAAATTGACGACATTGCAAATTACATCAGGGATATATTACCACAGGATGTAGACTTTCAACTGCGTGGAAATCCAAACACTCAAAAAAGCATTCTAACATGCAGTGAAAATGTCGACTTTACGAAACCTGGCATCATAGGTACCATGCTCGGATTCGAATCAAAGGTTTATGATACGGGAAGAACGTACGAATCTACGCGCGCAGTAAACATTTTACCTGTGAATGTCATAAGAATAAACTGTAATTTGGCAAGTGGAACGTATCTCAACGGAAGACTAAGCAACATGCTGCACGAGTTTTCGCCGATGGTCCCGCCAGGATATAAACTGGTCGAAGTACCGCAAAGTATCATTTACGTTCCAGTCGTCGTGAAGTGCGCACACGAAGTCGTTGTCCGAATCGTTGACCAGCGAGGACGATTGGTGAATTTTCAAGACGAAGAAATTACATTACGTCTGCACTTGAAGCGATGGGCATAAAGTTCGTAACACCGAACAATTATAAAAGAAATCGTATTGGTGTGAACAAGAACAGTTCTCTACCAGACATCGGTGCATTAACACCTGACAACATAAAGTATCTTCTCAGTATTGGGCAAGTGCCGAATAAATATGGAAGACGAAATCCTCAACGTGGAAGATCCGGTCATTTTTGATGACAGCATTACGAAAATGGAATTGCACGAGTACCAGCCTTTCCTGCTCGGACCGTACGCACTACCATCGGAAGTACGCATTACAGTACAGCACCAAGATATTTGTACTTTACCTTCGCAGTCATTTCTACGTATAAGAGGCACGCTTACAAAAGCGGATGGTACACATCCGACAACGACATCAATATCCTGCAATGGTATTCTTCACCTAATCGAGCGCATTACTTATGTACTCAATGGTGTCGAGGTAGACCATACGAGAGATGTAGGCATAACATCTGCTATGAAAAATTACCTTTCGCTCACGCCAAATGAACTGTCTGCTGCAAAGATGGCCGGTTGGGCTCTCGAGGATGAATATAAGCTTCCGGTTTATGCCGAAGGGAAGTTCGAAATTTGTGTTCCTCTGTCCATGCTTCTCTGATTCGCTGAGGACTACAAGCATATAATCATTAATTCGAAACAAGAGCTCGTACTACTTCTAGCCAACACGCACATTAATGCAATTGTCGCCGCTGCAGAAAACCCTCAGGATGTCTCGCTAACACTACAGTCTATCGAGTGGATGCTGCCCCACATCCAAGTGAGCACCGTTGAACGAGTCAAGATGTTGAAGAACATAGAAAATGGCAAGAATTTCGATGTGCCATTCCGATCCTGGAGCCTGGAAACTTATCCTGGCTTGCCTCATAGTCAGCGTATCAATTGGATAGTAAAGTCCAGCTTCGCTACGGAAAAACCAAGATACATCATCGTCGGGCTTCAGACCGGAAGACAGCTCAATGCAGGAGTAAGTCGCTCCGTATTCGATAACTGTCAAATACGCAATGTAAAAATATTTTTAAACAGCGAAAGTTATCCGTACGTTGACATGAACATGGACTTTGAAAGTGGAAGATTCCTTCTAGCATATCAAATGTATGCCAAGTTTCAGCAAGCTTACTATGGGCGGAGACAGTCACCGATACTGAGTCCCGACAGTTTCAAGAACAAGGCACCGTTAATGGTGTTTGACGTTTCCAAACAGGATGATCGAATAAATTCAAACATCATCGACTGTAGGATCGAGATAACGACTAGCGGAAATATTCCACCAAACACCTATGCTTTTTGTCTGATACTTCACGATCGGCTTGCTTCGTACAATTGTCGAGACAAACTTGTGAAAATCCTGACATAAATACTGTTTCGTTTTCGATAATAATTTAGTTACGACCGAGCATTGCTAGCGACAAGATGTACTGCAACCTGCAAGGTTTCCAGAGCCAAAATGGATTCGTGCTCAAGGAAATTAGCGTCACCTCTGGAGACAAGACTCGAACCCGCAGCTTCCGACCTCCGTATCCGTGGAAACTACTAGACGAAAAAAGTAAACGGTCGAACGAATGGCTATGTAAATATTATCACGGACTAGAGTGGGACGAAGGAAAAATTCCGTACCACCAAGTGAAAAACACTATTGGAGATTTACTAGTTCAAAACGAAATAATCTACGTTGCCGGACCTGAACAGAAGAAATGGCTGAGCAAGTTGTGTGACGACGGAGCAGCTGAAATCGTAGATATACAGACCGACTACGGCTGTCCTTCCCTGCGCAAGCTTAGTGCAATATACGACATGCAGCCACGTGACAAGTTTGAACGTGTCTGTGCCTGCACAAACTCGCAGCTAATGCAGAAATGGCACACACAGTGTTAGTAGGAGTCTGCATATATAAACGTCGTACCTATGTACGTGCCTTCAGTTGACGTTCGACCTGCAATAAGATGTTTACGTTTCATCCTGCTAACGTGTACGTGAGCGCAAGACCTAGCTTCAGCAGTGTCGAGTACAGCTACTGGGATTCCGGATATCTACGTACATATACAGAAACCTGTGATGGAGGTGCTCAGCATTGGCGGTTTGCGGACTTTCCTGTGTCCTACGAACCGACTCAGCAGCTGGTAGCTTGTTGCGAACCTGGAAACTGTGCCGTCTATCACATGAGACCACACACAATCCTTCCTGCTAGCATCGCTGAGGTAGTCGCCTCATCTGCATGTGCAACACCAAACATGAGCGTGTTGCAACTTGTTGCGACCTGTGATGCTTCTACGCAGACGCCCAAACGGTGTGTGTCTCGTCGTCGCAGTTCAGGCAGTGAATCTGTCCCAACTAGCACTGAGCCAAAGCCCAGGCGTAGACGTGGTCACAGACGTCACCGACCATGTCTTGTCGGAGTTGTCAACGTCGCAGAAGATGACCATCTGGAAACCTGTGTTCCTGATCCTGTGGCCTGCGAACCAGTTGGAACCGGAGTCGACGAACCAGTTGGAACCGGAGTCGACGAACCAGTTGGGACCGGAGTCGACGAACCAGTTGGAACCGGAGTCGACAAACCAGTTGGAACCGGAGTCGACGAGTCAGTTCGTGCGGCATTAAAGACTTTGCTTGTGAAAATGCTTGATTCCTTAACCTAATATGTATTTGTGTAATTTTTATAAATAAATGTGTAAAACTTGAACTCGTATGCTTTTTATTTCTACAATTTTTAGATACCTAATAAAAAAATTTTAAATACAGACATTATTTTGACTCATGAGGTATACCAGTAGACCGCGGGTATATAAGCGAGGTTCGGACGACTGGACCCGCAGTTCACCTCTGGTCGCGGTGCAGTACGGACGTGCTCTCTCCATTAAGTTTCGTGAGATTTAGTTATGTCGACCGGAATAGAATGTTTACCGACAGCAGCTGGGACCTCGATGGCAGCAACGATGATGGAGTCGGAGATCCCGATACCGACAGCAGCTGGGACCTCGATGGCAGCAACGAAGATGGAGTCGGAGATCCCGATACCGACTGCAGAGGAGACCACGGCGGCGGTGGAGATCCCGTTGGCAACGACGGCGTCAACATTGGAGGAGATTTCAACAGATGTGATACCACCATCATCCGAAGTTTCATCGTCAGCAATGGATTCTTCAACTAATGAAGAGCGTACATTGCGTCAGTGCAAATACTGTGACGCACCATTTACTAGAACTTCAAATGCGCGCAGACATAAAAGAAGCAGCTGTCAGAATAATGCTCAAAGAATACTGTTTCAGTGCAAAAAGTGCAATAAACTAATTTCACGTCTCGATAGCTTGCATCTTCATTATAAAAAATGCTCCGAGACGTATAATGAACATGGTTATTGATTTGACTCATGTGTTGTACCGGCTAATGAGACTATATAAGTGAGACCCCAGGTGATATGGACTTCAGTCCGTCTCTGGCTGCGGTGATGAACGGCTCGGATAGTTAGACTTGTATAACATAATGGACCAGTATCTATCTATTCTTGAGAACTCGATGGCATCATTACCAGTATCAACACCAACCTGGATCGAAGGTCTACCATCATCAGTGCAGAGCCCGATGACAACGATGTCTACAGCTACACCTGCTCTCTCAGCACAGCGGGAGATTTCGACGCGTGCAACATCTTCTGCAGAGCAGACCTCAACGGCTTCAGAAGTTAACATGTCAGCAGTGTTACAATGGTTGTCAACAGTTCCAGTGGCATTGATGAAGGAAGGTGCATCCAACGGTGTTCCATCATCCGGCTGCACGTACTGCGAGAAGATCAAAAACTTGAAATTACGTGATTATGTAATACACAATTGTAGTGATAACTCTGAACGCATTAAATATCAGTGCAACAGATGTTTAAGCAAGTTTGTACAATATGGAAGATTAAAACGGCACCTCAGGAATTGTGATAGACTGGCTGTACATTCATCGGAATCAAGCTGTATATTTTGTAACAAAACATTGGCAAATATTCAAAGTGCACAACGACACGAAATATATCACTGTCCTTTTAATGAAGTCGATAATTCTGCTTTGTGTGCAAATTGTGGTGTACCAATATGTCGACCTGATAAACTGAATAGACATTTAAAGTCATGTAAAGGACTTAGTCTGTATAGTAAGAAGACTGTTTCAATCGAGAAATCCACAAGGCTTTAGTAATTTGTCTGTGTATTTTTTTTGTACTTGTAATAAATTTTTTTTAATAGAACTTGTGGTGTTTTTATTTTCTCAAACCTTACACATTAGTGGTACTTTTTTAAAATTAAAGTTGATTTGTATCATCCAGGGATCGAACCAAGGACGGGAATCGATCGAATCAATCATTATATAGATTACAAATTTATTTAATGAATTTTGAACTTTTTCCCGAATCTCTAGCATTAAAATTACGAATTTCCAATATGTTGGTCTTGATGTCTGATAGGATGATGGCCGTAGAGGATTTAGAGTCTCTTTACTAATGTTGAAGATGGTTTATTGAAATTATTATTTTTTACATAAAATTAAACATTATCGGGTATCGAACCGAGGACAGGAATCCATCGAATCAATATGTAAATTAATGAGTGATTTATTTAATGAATTTTGGAACTTTTCCCGAATTTTTAGCTAAATAATTACGGATTTTCAAGATGGCGGCCAAATTTCAAGATGGCGGGCACCTTAGTAATAAATGATTACTGCACTCTAGCGGGTAAGAGTTAAACTAACATGGCGTCAGCGCACTCTAGCCGACGATACAATGATGATGGCTTCCAGCATCGAAGACAAGATGGCGGACATGACGTCATACTAGGTGACGATATGTATGCTTTGAAAAAAAGTGGTGGGAATCAGTCTGCCTGCGTCCACTGTGAGGGAAGGATCGGGCGCCATTTTTAATTTTTTTTGACCTCGTCGGGTTCGAACCGAGGACTCCAAACTCCGTGTCGTAAAAATATAATTTTTATAAGTATTTTATTAAAATTTTATTATTTAATTTTTTTATAATTTTTGAAAAAAAAATTTCATTAAAATCGGATAATAAATAAAAAAGTTAAAGATGGCGGCCGTAACGGAAATTGCAACGGTGACGTCATCATCCAATATGGCGGAAAACACATCGCCGGAATTTTCTAGAACACAATGACGTCATCCAAAATGGCGGATCCAAGATGGCGGATCCAAAATGGCCGCCGGGGTCAAGGTCAAGGTCAAAGGTCAAGGTCACAACCATCCAAGATGGCCGCCGTGACGTCACAATACAATATGGCGGAGCCGGCTCTCGGCTCCACAGCCAGAAGCCGTGCGCTCGGCGCCCCTATTATATACTACTGACAACGTCTAATAAATCGATGAGCGCCGGTTGTACACACGAAAAAGTGTCCCGTGACGTACATTGTCCCGTTATGCTGTGTCCCGTTACGCTCATTGAAAGCTTGCGCCGCATCTATCTCTCTTCCACTCGATTGGAACAACCATCGATTTGACTTTTTCGAGGCACATTAAACTTAAAACACTCCCATTCATTTCCTACTTTTCCTATCAGTGATAATTCAATAAAAATGATTCAATATCATTCATAAAAGTATACAATCATTTCATCAATGTTTTGTTATGACGTTGTCACGTTAAACTATCGTCCGTAAACCGACTTTACAGACAACCAATTTTTTTAAAATGAAAATGTACATATTCTTGGCTTTAAATTCGCTGATATCTGTAATTTTACTTGAATACTTTTGTTCCATTAATAAAAAAATTATAATTACAGTGCACGCAGTGACGCAGTGAAAGGAAAATCTGGATGCCTGCCGAAGGTGAAGGCATTCGATGTAATCACTCGTCGCTGGTGGACCTGCAGAGACACAAATCACAGAAATGATTGTGTCTCCGATGTTTCGGCGTGCCTTGTCTGCAATCGTGTCCAAGGGCGGTTAACAAAAAAAACTCCTTTAAACATGGCCACCGGCAGGGGGCATTTACAACTCGTCGACGAATGACCCTAAAATATTTTTTTTTTTATACAAGTACAAGAGTTTTTCTGTTGTTAACCACCTTTGAGATGGCTGCATGCCGTGAAACGTCAGGCACATCGTAATATAATTTCCACGAACGTGGCGTAAACCCAGATACGGAAAAGTAATTAGTGGCTCTGGCCCCGAAGACATTCGATCCAGATTTATTAGAATTGACTGGTGTGATATCTATCGCCAATATCAAGAAATACATTCTCTCATATTTATTTTTAATATTAAGTAACGGAAATGCAATACCCGTAAGTACATTTATCACATGTATCAAGTATAAAAATTACAGCGCAAATGTAAACAACACAATGTACCTTAAATGGAGTGTGTATTACAAGAAAACATTTAAGACGTCTAAACTTCGATACCTTATGAATGAAGACTTTATCAAATCTAATCTAATCTAGCAGGCCTTACTCAAAACTCGACCGTGTAAAGAAAAAAAAATGTAGGTGTGTGATGTTTAATATTTCAGTTCAGGTGTCTTAGCTCTCTGTTTACGGCATTTAGTAGGAGTAACTGCGTGTTATGGTGTTAATCGTTTAGTGAATTTCATCAAGATGGACAAAATTTTAATAAAATTCCTTGTCAAAATCAGGTCCAAAACCAGGGTTAGTATTTTTTTTAAAGTCTTTTTCGCTTTTATCGGAGCCGTTTCGTTATACAGTTTAAACTTTCTCTATGCAAATCGAAATATTCTATAGTCTACGTAGCTGCTCCGGCAGCGAATTCAAGCGGCGGGTGCGGGAACTACGTGCGATTCGCGTCAAGTGTACTAGAAAACACAATAATTTACGTATATATTTATCACGCTCTGCATTATTTTAAAGAAGAATTATCCATGGAATTTCGTGTCCGTGGTCCCAAGTTTTGTATTGTAAGTTTATTTGCAGCACGAGAACCCAAGAGTTTGCTAGTTACCGAGGTTAGATTACCTGCAAGTCACCCCTTCTCCAATAGCCTCATGTGAAACGTATCTCAATTCTAAGCTTTCATTTAGCTTATCTTACCTACTCACCCGATACCAGGCCATGATTGAATCATAGTCATCAGTAGGGACCGGAAAAATTCGCGGGTTCAATGACCTCCAGGATGAACTCCACAGTTCTACGTACACTCGGTCAAATGCCATCCACTCATTGGCTGCTGTCTTGTGAGACGTTCCAGCGTAGCAGCCTGTGATTCGATAAAGCTTTGGTCGGGCGTTTCTCATTGGCCCAGAATCATCCAGGTGAGTTGTGAGCCAATAGCAGAGGCAGGACTGAGGTATAACTATTTGTATTTTAGCCTATCGTGAAATGAATTCGTGAATTTTTCCGGTCTCTAGTCATCAGGCATACTGCAATTCTATGTTGGACATCCGTGCTGCGAAATTTTTTTTCCCCGCTGTTTCGATGAGGGACAAAGAGACAAATGTTCGTTACTAATAACAAGCATCGGTGAGGGGAACTCCATAATTAGTGCTTTGTCGAAACGAAAATTAAGTTACGTCATTTGAAAAAAATATTTTTTTTACAGGTTACTTGGCCTTTTTGAAAACGTATTCCATTTAATTAATGCGAGCGGACAGTTCTGTTGCGGAAGTGTGAGGAAATTTAAAACATCCGGTGTGCGGGGAGCCTGCTGAATTTTTGAAGTTCTGACGTTCGAATTTACGTTCACGCCGTCCGTATATTTAATGTGTAGACTTCTCGGGATGAATTAGGAGCTGGTTTTGGAACACAATCTTCTTTTCAAGGTCGCTTGAAAATATTTTTTTTTTTCCTGGGCGCTGAGAACAAGTAACCAACATCTTATTTGCAGTGACACACAATTAAAAATAATTAATACATAATATTTTTTTTTGCATAAGATCGCCGTGTGATTTTTCAACCCAACTGCAATTTGCATAGTAAATTTACGTTACGGTCTTCACAGCTTGATAATATTAAAGTAGAAACTTCATTTTTATAATTTAACTAAAAATAAATTATATTTTAGTTACATTTTATTTTTGCTGACGCTATAAAGTGAGAAACAAATCCCGGTACGATATGACTCATTATAAATAATGTTGTTTTACACAGTTGGCACAGGGTGGAAGGTAAAATAATTCCCGTCGAAATAAAAAACTTTCTATTCTTTTACGTGCGAACGCCTACTTTAATGTATGCAAAAGTATTCAAAATTAATTTTTTTAAAAAAGAGAAAAATCTTTAAATTCGAGTTGATTTATTTATCAGAGAGTAACGAAACGTGTAACGCTTAGAGTGTAAAGAAAGTGTACAGTGAATTCGTAGGCATTTTTGCAATAGAACACTTAATAATTTTATATTATTTATTCACGTCAAAATTTAGTTCTTGACAATTTTACAATTGGTTCGTGACAAACCAAAAATAATGAATTAATAATAAAATATTGGTTTAAATACATACTAACACGATACAGAGAAAAATTTATTTAAATATTATACACATAAAAATATTTTCTGTACATTTACAAAAGAATTCTTTGGAAACCAGTTGCCAAGAAATAGTTTGTGATACTACAATATAGATATTGTAACTTTTACAACACATGGCTATGGTTATTTTTGTATATTTGAAATACTTTTTTCAAGATAATGTTGAGTATTTCTTGCGACAGTTGACGCATTATTAAATTTATTTATTTGATGTTTCATTCAAGCATAATTTATTTTTTAAACCACGGTAAAGATAAATCTGAATAATTAACAATTGAACTTCATTTTGTTTTATTATGCTTATTAATGTGCACAGTAAATACTGGAAAGCTATTCAAAAAACAGTTTTCAAATAACTTGAACTATTTGAGGAACTGGAACAATACAAAGCATTTATTTCCGGGTAAGATTCCGAACCTAGTATTACCGCAAACACTGTTACGTATTGACATATATATATATATATATATATATATATATATATATAAATAGTTGTTTTCATGTAAATGTATAAATTTACAAATGTCTTAATTTTGGCATGAATAACTTATATATTTTCAATTTACAAAAAAAAGTTACAGTGCAAAGTGTAAAGTGACCTAACATAACCTAACCTAACCTAACCTTACCTTACCTAAACTAACCACTGTCAGAAAAATCCTGAAGAGCTGCCCATCGAAGGGGCAACAATTCAGACAACCTTTCAGAAACACCACTGTCAGAAAAATCTTGATGGGCTGCCCTTCCAAGGGGCAACAATTCAGACAACCTTTCAAAAACACCACTATTAAAGATATCCTGATGGGCTGCATTTCCAAGGGGCAACAATTCAGGATTATAAAATTACGAAAAAAATACACATTTTAAGATACTGGAAGGGCTGCCCTTCAAGTCGCTTTACAAACTAAACACTGTCAGAAAAATCCTGAAGGGCTGCCCATCCAAGGGGCAACAATTCAGACAACCTTTCAAAAAAACTACTGTCAGAAAAATTCTGATGGGCTACCCTTCCAAGGGGCAAGTTTTAAGGATTATTTAAACACTTAAAGAAACATGTTTTCAGAAATAGGATGGGGTGCCCTTCCAGTCGCTGTAAAAACAAACCATTGCCAGAAAAATCCTGAAGGTCTGCCCTTCCAAGGGCAACAATTCAGCTCCCCCCTTGCATGTACACCTGTGTACTCGCACAATCGCACACGTTTTTCAAATGTGAAGTTTCACTAATCAACGAGCAGCGGATAAGCACATTTTTTTTTACTTCACACAGTAAAAATGTTTCGTAAATGGAACCAAAATAATCACGTAAAATTACAGATATTTGTAAATCTTTACATTTACATGAAAGTAGAGTTATCACTATCAAAAAAGAAATGTTCGCAGAAACACTGGGTTCGAATTCTTGCCCGGGCATTTATGATATGTGCTGTCCCAGTACCAACATTAGTTCAAGTTTTTAGTTGTTTTCCAGTAATAACAGTGCAGTTAGTTAGCATAATAAAACAAATTAAATTCAAATTGTTGGAAATAATATAATTTTTTTTAATTGTAAATAATATTATTCTGGTATAAAAATCAATAACATTTTTTAAAAGGTACTAATTTTCTTCAGCGCAGTTAGAAATATGTAGTATTGTCTCCAAAAGTTTAAAAATAACCGTACTAGAGTTTTGTACCAACAATATTTTAATTGTAGTAATGAAAACTATTTCTTTGGCAAATGGTTTCCAAAAGAATCATTCGTAAAGGGGGGGGGGGGGGGGAATATGAGCGATATATTCAGTGCTCGCCAGAGTCATGTAAAATCTAACTTCCGTGACGAGCAACTTCATGTGTTCCCATGTCGCAAAAAAAAAATTGGTTGACTGTAAAGTCGGTTTAAGGACGATAGTTTAACGTGACAACGTCATAACAAAACATTGATGAAATTATTGCATACTTTTATGAATAAAATTGAATCATTTTTATTGAATTATCACTATTTTGTATGGATACAAAGAAGGAGTGAAATGAAATCCACAATTCAATTAATTGATAAATTTACTTTTATTTCCACTCATTAATTCAAATATGATTATTACTTTAACGAAGAGATTATTTTAACAATAACTTTTATACATGTTTGCTATTTAACTTCTTTCAATCTGTGATATTCTATAGGACGATAATAGGAAAAGTAGGAAACGAATGGGAGTGTTTCAAGTTTAATGTGCCTCGAAAAAGTCAAATCGGTAGTTGTTCCAATCGAGTGGAAGAGAGAATGATGTGGCGCAAGCGTACAATGAGCGTAACGGGACACAGCGTAACGGGACACAGTATAACGGGACACTTTTTCGTGCGTGCAGCCAGCGTTCATCGATTTATTATACGTTGTCACGTCAAAAAAAAAAACACTTATAACACGAAACTCGGACACGAAATTTAACGTAAAATTCTTTAAAATGTTGCCAAGCTGATTAATATGTACACAAATAGTGTTTTCTAGTATACACTTCTTGACGCGAATCACGGGTAGTTTCCGCAACCGCCTCTAGAACACGTCGCTGGAGTGGCAATGTCGAATATCGAATCATTCTATTTGCAGACAGAAAGTTGGACATTTTCAACAAAACGGCTCCGATAAGAACGAAAAAAAAAATATTTTAAAAAATTAAAATACTAAACCCCGGATTTGGAACACATCTCCGACAAGGAACTTTATTAAAATTCTACCCTATCTTGTTTAAATTCACTAAACAGTTATGTAATACCGTAAAGTTTCCCTTTGGCTTTGCGAACTTTGTTTCGCACCATCCGCCGAGTTAACTTCCGTTTACATTCACGAAATGTTCTCCTACCGAATGCCGCTATGTCCGGCCTGGCGTGCGACGAGGCATATCCCTCCGCGCGCACGAGCGACATGAGCTGGAAGCCTCTTCCAGGCTCGTTCGTTAGCGGGAGCCGGCTCATAAACCATTGGTCTCTCTCTCTCTCTCTCTCTCTCTCTCTGGGCGTAGCGGGGCGGCTTGTCGGCCGCAACCACTTCGGAGAGTGGTCACCCCCCCCCCCCCTTACTTCACCAACAAGGTTGTAGGAGGCGGTGGAGGGCAAGGGGGGGGGGGGAGAAGATACTTGCACCCGAAGACAAAGTAAACACCGAAAAGAATTAGTACCTTCGGATTTTGAACATAATTTCGTAGCACGCTCGTATACGGCGTGAACAGGATGGTAAATTGCGGAGACAAGCAAAAAACAAAAGGTTGGGGAGGGGGAAGGGGGTTGTCGGTGTAGTAAAAGAAAAGGGGGGAAGTTGAAGGGGGAAAAAAAATTCGAAGTGGTCAGTCTGGTTAACGAGTATTATCCATTTTCTTTATTTCTCTCTTTCTTTCGTTATTCGTCCTTCGGTAGCGGCGCGGAGCGGTCATAAAACTCCCCGTTCAAAATATGAACGAGTGCGGAAGGTGCTCGGCTTTCAGTCTTATCTGTCAGTTGTTTGGTGAGGGAGGTATGAGAGAGAGAGAGAGAGAGAGAGAGAGAGAGAGAGAGAGCATCCCTTCCTTGCTTCCTCCACTCCATTCGCCTCAATTAAAAATTTTTAATGGTGATAATTCGCTTGGGGGGGGGGGGGGCTTTAGGGCGATCGCCGGACAGACGATAACTTCAGAGTGGCGATCGCCGCCGTCAACACACAAGCGACTACCTCCGAGGACACACACCCAGTTAATCCCGAGAGGACAGTTTCATAAGGAGAGTCCGTTGCTACCCTCTCCTACCCTTATTTAATTTTTTTTTGAAGTGAATACTTCTTTAGTCGTGTTGAGCGATTATTGGTAGGGGCAAAACTTATGGGTTCGCGTCACCGACACGCTAGTGACGTGTTGCGCCAGACTGGCGACTCGCAGCGGCCTGTGTACATGTATACGCATATATACACTAATACATTGTATACACTCGACTTTAACATGTGCGTGTTGGAATCTCTTTGGATGGGTAAAATCTTGTGAGTTCGCGTCACCGACATAGCTGTAGTAGCAGTAAGTGAAGTTAATTTTACCACGTGAATACATGACCTATGTCTGACATCACTGGAAAGTCATAGCTAGGTAATGAATTTTTACGTAATTTTGACATACCACTGACATCTGTTGTGACTAAAAAATGATGTAAGGATAAATGATATCATGCTGACATCGTACTGATATAAAACCAAAATCATTTTCTTACGTAAATTTGACGTAGAAATGATTTCATATAACACATTTAAACTTCTATTGACAATCCCCATGACTTGCTATTTTTTTTATTCCCGAGCGGTAAACGTCCCGTAAAAGCGTTGTGAACCAAAAATTGGGCTAAAAATTTTTTTTGGACTGCAGCAAATAATTTTCATGGGATTATCACATGCGAACCACAACCTGTATTCGTAATTTTAGAATGAACTGCGCAAGGCGTTATTTTCAGTAAGAGGCAGGCTTCCGGTGCATATATATATATATATATATATATATATATATATATATATATATATATATATATTTCATGTATCAACAAAGTTGTGGCTTTGGACAGAGTTGTTGAAATCAAAAATCACGACATAGTGTAACTGTCACGTCATTTTAAAGAAGCCCCAAGTGAAAAGAAAACATATTTTCTCCCGGCGATTACATAATGGTGCCTGTTTATTCATTTCAGACGATAAAAAGGCAAAATAATCTTGAAAAAATATTTTTTTTTAATGTGTAACATCTCAACTCTCGGTGTACGGCATATGGTGGGAGTGATGTGAATGTGACGGGAGTCAAGAAACGGAAATGTGTAACAACCACATTGCTGCCATCTGTGGTGTATGGTGCGAACCAAAGATCATAAAGGCAAAGGAATATTTTTAATATTAAATGTTTAATAAATTTTATTAAGATGTGCAGTATTTTAATAAAATTCCTTGTCAAAAAAACTGGTCTAAAGTCGTGGTTTGGTTTGTTTTTTTCCCCCCAGAGTTTTTCGGTTTTATCGAACGAAGCCTTTTCATTATGAATTTTAAAATTTCGTTCTGCAAATCGAATGATTCGATAGTGAACATAGCTGCTACTTAGCGAATTCTAGCGGGTGTGGAACCCACATGTGAGTTGCGTTCAGAAATTTAGTTGAAAACACTATTTGCATATATTTATCACCATAAGCATTATTTCAAAGAATAATACGTTAAATTTTGTGTCCAAGTTTCATATAATAAGTGTATTTGCAACATGAGAACACAAACACATGAATTTGCGCGTTACCGAGGTCAGATGTTACACATCTCTGGTGAGTGCTAAAAGTCTCGTTCACATTTTTTTTTTGTATTCAGCCGGTGGGCTACGATCCCTCTTAAACAATCTTCTACTCTTACATACTCATTGTGTAGACCAAAGATAACCAATTTAGCTCATTTCGAGGACCAGACACCATTATTAAAATTAACAAGTGTTAGACACAGATGAATTAATATTATATATTTTAACAACGATTTTTTTTACCCATTTAATGTGGTATTATTGTGTACAGTGAACAATAAATGTAATGCGTGGCATGTCGTGAAAAAATAAAAACAAATGTTATAATACGCTTCGTTGTATTTACAGAAAAAATTCCAAAAATTACCATGAAACAATAATTAGATTACTAAAATAGGGGGAGCTGAATTGTTGCCCTTTGGAAGGGCAGCCCTTCAGGATTTTTCTGGCAATGGTTTGTTTGTACAGCTACTGGAAGGTCAGCCAATCCAATTTCTGAAAACATGTTTCTTTAAGTGTTTAAATAATCCTGAAAACTTGCCCCTTGGAAGGGCACCCATCAGGATTTTTCTGACAGTAGTGTTTTTGAAAGGTTGTCTGAATTGTTGCCCCTTGGATGGGCAGCCCTTCAGGATTTTTCTGTAAGTGATTAGTTTGTAAAGCTACTGGAAGGGCAGCCCTTGCAGTATCTTAAAATGTGTCTATTTTCGTAATTTTATAATCCTGAATTGTTGCCCCTTGGAAGGGCAGCCTATCAGGATTTTTCTGACAGTGGTGTTTTTGAAAAATTGTCTGAATTGTTGCCCCTTGGAAGGGCAGCCCTTCAGGATTTTTCTGACAGTAGTGTTTTTGAAAGGTTGTCTGAATTGTTGCCCCTTGGATGGGTAGCCCTTCAGGATTGTTCTGACAGTGGTTAGTTTAGGTTAGGTTAGGTTAGGTTAGGTTAGGTCACTTTACAAACTAACCGCTGTTATGTGAGATTACCAATGACTTCATAACAGTGTCTCCTGAAAAATTAGCCTATACAATTTTTATAATTAATTAATCTGTAACTTTTACCCAACACGACATTTGAACCAAATCAAAAATTGGCCTTTGAGTAGGCCTATTACAAGCGCGTTCACTTCCTCTGTGCTGTCGAGCCTGTTTAGAGAATGGAAGGAGAATATATATTATGATAATTGTAATTCCAGTTTTCTTAGGTATTTTAATACTTGGGATTGTATTTTGCTATGACGATTTTAGTTTACAAAATATATTCCAAGGGTAGTTTCACTATCATAATGTTTCATTTGGCACACCAATACGTTTGGTATGAACCATAATATTTACGAAAGTGACTATATACGGGTTTATTTTACTAAACATGGGTCCGCCATCTTTGTGCCACATTTTAATTTCACGACTTCCTTTTTATTTTCAACGAAATTACTTCTACCAAATTTCTTATACTGAGAGCTAAGATGTTGACATAAAAACCTTTTGTAAACAGTTAAATGTGCTTACATTATGAATTTCTTTAAAATTTCGTGAAAAAGCTGAAATATTAATATCAAAATAATTAATTATACTGCCACTTTAAGCCAATTTTAAGAGGCCACTCCAGTGTTTCAGGGGCACTACGCAACCCGCGTTAACCTTATAAGATTCAATGCTATTTTCATTTTGCTTATAACTAATTAACTAATATAGATTTAGAAATGATGCTTGCTTGATATGTAAGACAACGATGCTCTTATCAAAGCCCCCCCCCCCCTTTTTTTTCAAAAACGTGCATAAATTATGGTTTTATACTAATCTTTACTAATATGCATAAGTGTATTGTCTAGGTTTGAACCATAATTTATGCACGTTTTTGAAGACAGGGGCTTTGATAAGAGCATCGTTGTCTTAGATATCAAGCAAGCATCATTTCAAAATCTATATTAGTAAATTATTTATAAGCAAAATGAAAATATCATTGAATCTTATGAGGTTAACGCGGGTTGCGTAGTGCCCTTGAAACACTGGAGTGGCCTCTTAAGCCGTGACATTATGTAAATGGTGCCTGACTACACCTGGATATCGTTAGTATGTATGAATTACAATTCTGACGTCAAACACAGTCAATTCCATAAAACGCAGTCATTTCAATCTTTTTCCACGATGCAAAGCAATACACTTCAGCCAGCGTTGTGTATTTTGGGTGTCCGGCAAACATGGCGATAGTCTTTAGCTGGACAGAAAGCGGCCACACTCTGGATCCGTAAACAGTTAAAAGTCTCTTTTATCCGGACTATCTGGTAACAAAGTCATTCCGGATAATCCAGGTAATCTAGGTAATAAGCAAAACAAAAAGTTTAAATAAACACTTACCGTCTACTACGATAAGGAACTATATTTTTGTAACAAAATTACATAGTAAACATTTCCTATATTGTTTGCAAGTCATTAAAAATAATTTTTAAAAAAAATTCAAAGAATTTGTCAACTTTCTTCCGTTACAAACTTGTATGGCATTTGAAGCATGGTCAGGTACATTAACGTTTGCTTACCGTCTTAGTATGCATAGATGTAATATGCAATTGTCACTCTTTATGTGAACATTAAATAGAATTTCTTCAAGTTATGATCCAGATTATCCGGAGATCCGGATCAACGAGGAGCGGATTAACGAGTTTTTACTGCATTTAGTAAAGCTTGTATGGCCGCTCGCTGCTGGTAATGGTTTCAGGAAATTACTGAAAACCCTAAACTATGATGTCTGGCCTGGAATTCAAACGCGAGATGTCCGAAATGCGTTGCCACAAGTTAGATGCATCGAAGTAAGTGACAGGGATATGCCTCCCCTTAAATCCTAAAAATAGGAAAGTATTTGAAAGCAAACAGAGGGAAAAGTGATTATCCCCCCTCACTTTTCTCTCTCTTTCTCGAAGTGGAATTCTACGTACGCTCTTGGTAAACAGAGTGGTAAGGGTGACATAATGCATAAATCAACCGTCTAATAGCCCTTATGGTCAAGTCAATAAACTACGTTGCAGACTTGCCGTCGTACTGGTTGAAACTGCAGGACCTAAATCAACAATCATCTGCACTCCTAACCTGAGTAAAGGATTGCAATCAGTCAACGGTTTTGTGCTAAAACTTGAGTTATAAAGCGTCCGATAACCACTGAATCGGTAGATTCCCTGAGAATTGATTTCACTGTAAATTTGTGGTTTGGATGGAAAAAAACACAAAGAAAAAAACACCGCAAAACAAAAACCCTTGAAGTAACTGATCGAACAGTGCAATTTTTCACTGAAATGATCCGTTGGTTATCACTCATTCCGATGGAGTAGCTTGAACAAATTTGCTGTCATGTTTGTCTTCCTTACTAATTAAAATCTAGACAGCTCATTGCGTAGACTTTTACAAGTTTCGTAGACATATAGTAACAAGACATTAAGTACCTGTTTTCCAGTTAGTAAGGATGCTTCTTATTTGCAGAAAACGTGATACGGCTTTACTAATAACACATCATTAGGCAAGAGTTAAACCTAAAACTAAAGCCACGATTATTTCGTGAATTCATTTCACTCCAGGCAAGACTTAACTTGCTTCCATATTATATATATATATATATATATATATATATGTAATTAAACCGTTCCAGAGTGCTCCTTGGTCGATAACAAGATCACATCCTGTGATGAGTTACACTTGAATATGTAACCACCTCCCAACTCTCATTGTTTCTTAACTGGCGTAGAGTCATTGTAGTCCAATCATAAACATTATATATATATTTATAAAATGTTTATGATTAAGAAACAATGAGAGGTGGGAGGTGGTTACACATTCAAGTGTAACTCATGACTTGATGTAAGTTTTTGGACATACGCCATTGCTAAGAACTTTTTCTGTTGAAGAAAAACTAATAAATAAAATAAATAAATAAAAATAAAAATAAAAATACTCAAAAAAGATACAAAAAACACACAAAATTAAGCAAAACAATTGCTGTTGTCAACAAGGATATGAACACCACAAAATATTCCGAAACAGGAATATGGTCAGCAAACAAAGAAAAAACAAAGAAAAATGTACTAAGAGAACGAAAAAATCCCCACAAATGATGACAACACAAAAATATTGAAACCCAAAATAATTCAGCACAACAGTTGAAGCGAGACAAAAAACATGACAAAACGAAAAAACAAACAAATACAATAGTTTTACCTAAACAGAAACAAGCGACGTTTCGGGAACTGCTATCTGCTCCCGTCCTCAGGCAGAGACGCACATGGTACGGAGTCGCACCTGTGTTTCCGTACCATGTGCGTCTCTGCCTGAGGACGGGAGCAGATAGCAGTTCCCGAAACGTCGCTTGTTTCTGTTTAGGTAAAACTATTGTATTTGTTTGTTTTTTCGTTTTGTCATGTTTTTTGTCTCGCTTCAACTGTTGTGCTGAATTATTTTGGGTTTCAATATTTTTGTGTTGTCATCATTTGTGGGGATTTTTTCGTTCTCTTAGTACATTTTTCTTTGTTTTTTCTTTGTTTGCTGACCATATTCCTGTTTCGGAATATTTTGTGGTGTTCATATCCTTGTTGACAACAGCAATTGTTTTGCTTAATTTTGTGTGTTTTTTGTATCTTTTTTGAGTATTTTTATTTTTATTTTTATTTATTTATTTTATTTATTAGTTTTTCTTCAACAGAAAAAGTTCTTAGCAATGGCGTATGTCCAAAAACTTACATCAAGTCATGCACTCCCATTGCACAAATCTTTTAAAGATAACAAGTGTAACTCATCACAGGATGTGATCTTGTTATCGACCAAGGAGCACTCTGGAACGGTTTAATTATATATATATGTAATATGTGTGTGTGTTTATATATATATATAAACACACACAAACACACACACGTTCTTTAAGTCTGCTTTGCTACCAAATGATTCAGACCAATATTGTGGCTCTACCTACTGTAGAATTTCTAATACCAATACCACGCTTGTGCTGAAGCTTATCACAATGTGCGATTGCAGTTAGTTAGATTGAGTATCTTCAAGTTCATCTTGACTGTTCTTGCTGTTGTGGTGTGTTGTGCTTGAGAAATTCGTGTGTTGGATTGGTTCCAGGTCTTTGCAGTGAACGGCAGAGGCGTGTTCGCACGACAGATAAACGATGAAGGTTTCCACAGAAGAGATTGTGGAGGGGTGGTGTTGATGATCCGTGGGGGGGGGGGGGTAAAGGGGGAGGGTCAGCACCTGTACAGTAACTTTCTTGTGCGAAGTTTTACGAGTCGGTGGTGAAGCGCCCCATAACCTATGTTCCAGCGCACAACATCGGTTTTCTCCCTTTCTGGCTCATTTGCATATCGTGGCAAAAAAAAAAACTCATGAATACCTCAGACGCGTATAAGAGAGTAACCCCCCTTGGCCCGACTGTTTCCGAATTTTTCCGAGCGTTGTTACACGTTATTTATTATGAGGCGCGCCGCCCCTGCTGCGAGGACATGTTGGTGAAGGAGGCGATTGAGGGAGGGGGAAAGGCATAACGAAAAAACAGAAATTCATCCCCCCCCCCTCCCACAGGAAAAAAATAAATGAAAACCCGCTGCTCGTCTCCTTGCCAAAAGTCATTTGGCTCCAGTTCCTTTCCGTACGGTCGCCGAAGAGAACAGGGATTTGTGGGAGGCCGTGTGTGTAAGAGAGAGAGAGAGAGAGAGAGATTGTTGTACACACGTCGCTAGCGGTGCCAAAATACTAAACTCTCAGCTGGGAGACATGAATAATACCGAGTATCTTTATTACTCTGTCACGTCGCTACTGTTTCGAGAATTTATCTTTGTTTTTTTTTTTTGTAGTTGTTGCCTCTGGTGAGATACTCGATTTGGTAAGGAGGGGGGGGGGGGACTGTTAAAACTGGTGCGTTACAGATCGCTTGGAGTAAAATTCAAAGTTTTCCAGTGAAATGACGCTGGCACGAGTAGTTTTGAGAATTCTATATTCAGACTACGACTTTGTTCGCATGGACTAGTTAATTCGTACCTGTAATTTAGGCGTGAAAGATAGAAAAAATTATTGTTTAATTACATATAAATTAAAGTTAAAATTACAAAAAAAAAAAGCTTCCCTGTAAATTGCATTTTTGGTTTTACGTTCAGGAGCAGAAAAAAACACACAAACATTTTAGTGGAATAACTAACATAAGAACATACCTCTCAGTATATTTAATCATTTAAGTACTTATTTTCAAGTTGAAGACAACACTCAACTGATTTAAAAACTTAAAAATTAATTAAAAAACATAGATTTGCAATGAATCAATATATTACATGTATTTTATTTATCAAAAAATTATATTTTACATTTATTGGATTAGACTTATTTATAGTGTTTATAAATTAAATTTTTTAACTTAACTATAAAAAATTGAAACAATTACAATAGCTATTAGATCTTGCTATTGAAATACCATCGTATTTTCGGACATATTTGCGACATCACATTTGAGTAAACTCTAAATTAATACTGGGGTAATTACGTGAAAAGTGTCTGAGTTTCAAGTCAACAGCATCAACATTATTTCATTTAAATCATTTAGTAAATATTACAGATAGGCAATTTTGTTTCGTTGGATTTGGTATAACAATTTTATTTGCTAACAGAAAAACTATTTACAGTAATATGTAATAATTAAAAAAAATTGAAATTTTTTGAATTTTTTTTGTACGTATTGTCTTGGTAGTATAGATTTAAAAAATATCAATCCAGATCTGATTAAAAAATAATGGAGGTAAGAAACTAAAACCGAACAATTATTTTTTGTGCGATTATTTCGAAGATTCCTTGTCGCGTCAGAGCAGCGACAATCTGCATGTAAAACATCCTATACCGGGAGAGGTAGTAAACCTATTAATAGTGAAGTGATAATGAACTTAGTTGTTAGAATTCAGACTCAAATCCATATAGCTTCGACTGCAGGTTCTACCCGACAAAATAAGTTGAAAACATCTATATACGACTTACGGTCTAAAGTCCTTTCCAAGGATGGACTGCGTCTATGAGGTTGGAACTGAATAATAATTTTATTGTAAATTATAGAGAAATTATTCAAGATTGAACTCTGAGCGTCTGGATTATGTTTAATTGAACGGAGTTCTAGCACCACCGCCTTTAGTTTCACGCCAGAGAAATAAGTGTAAAATAAGTGATACCCCCAAGTATACATTTAGGTTCAAAATATTTTTAAATTGATAAATACGATTAATAAATATAATACAAAAACTGTACAAAAGAGACTTTTTTTAAAAGTTCGATTAATAAATTACATGTAGTATAGTGAGTCATCTTGAGTATAAGTTGTTTTAAAAATAAATATATTTATTTATTGAGTATCGAGACGTCTCTATACTTTGCAAAGGCAGGTTAATTGTGCAGTGGTTTTCCATTGCCTTTCGAGGGATGAAGGTGAAAGGGACATCACAAACACCAAGTCCTGAACCCCAGGGAGAAGGTTTGATAGAGCTCCTTCTCCGTTCAGAGATCGAACCCTGGTCCCTGGCCACTCCAGACGGACACACTAGCCACTGGTCAAATATATATTTTTTAATAATTGTTTGGCTGGCTGGTGATAGTTATCACAAACCAGCGAAGCATCCTTCTTTTATTTACTTATCATTTCTTATAGTTTGACAGCTTAGTGTGACAGTTTTATTGACTTTGACAAACCGATGACAACATTTAAACGTTTACAAATTTGCACCTATGGCTCACCCGGGACTCGAACCCAAAATCCCTTCGCGCCTTAAGCCAGTGTGCACACGACTATTTTTTTTCAAATATTATTTTTAAAAATTATGGGTGGCACACGGGCAAGTTTGACAGCCACCATTCATCTTTCCCCCTTTATTGTTTTTTTTTTTTTTTATGTAACCCCGCGTCGTTTTGAAATTGTAGTTTTGATTGTTGGTGTAAGGGTAAGCGCCAAGGAGACTATAAGAAATAATCAAATTACATCCATGTCTTACCCGAGGTTCGAACCCAGAGCCCCCGCCCGGTGCGTTGCCAACTACGCTACGGAGATCTGCCCCTCAATTGGGCGGACAACGCCTCGTGTGAATTTGTCGAAACAACAACAAAAAAAAAATGGTTGTCTGTAAAGTCGGTTTACGGACGATAGTTTAACTTGACGACGTCATAACAAAACATTGATGAAATGATTGCATGCTTTATGAATAAAATTGAATCATTTTTATTTTATTATTAAAAGAATTAATACTTGAAATTACTATACTAGTAATCAGATTTTTAAAATGCAAGAATAATTAACCTTTATTGCCGAAATTGTTGTTGTGATATGCAATGAAAACCACATTAACTTTTCACTTCACTTTATAAACAGTCGAGTGGAAGAGAGATAGATGCGGCGCAAGCGTACAATGTGCGTAACGGGACACTTTTTCGTTCGTGCAGCTGGCGTTCATAGATTTATTAGACGTTGTCACGTCAAAAAAAAAAAAGTGCCCTCGTTTGTTGGGATGGACTACGGAGACCTCCGCGCCTGGTACTCGGCGCTACAGGGTGCTCCCACTTGCTGGTCGCGTCCGTCGCGCACGACAAACAAACACGTCGTAAGTATGCACAGCGGCAAGAAGTTGGGTTACGTAGGACGCAAGGGAGGGGGAGAGCGCGCGGGAGCCCCCTTTGGAATAAATAATGCGACCTTGTGGAAGGGAGCGAAAAGGGGGAAAGAGGAGGTAGGTAACTCGCTTTCCGATACGGCTCAGCGCCGTACCTATGTTTTCTACCCTCTCGCTTTCGTGCATTCCGAACAAAAAAAAAATAGGGTGTTCCGCGACATACCAGGCCCGCGAAAGAACCTACCTTGCCAAATAAAAAGCTGTAGTAGAAAACAACAGAATTTCTGCTTTCCAATATTTTTTAACGTGCACCTTAAAACAAATACTCGTGCGAAAATGAAATTCAATTTCCATCGCATGCTTTTTATGAACTATTAACAAACTTTTTTTTATAGTACAACTTTACTATCTACGTTTTTTTATGTATAAACATCTAAGCTCTCGGTATACGGCATTTTATAGGAGTAATATTTTTTTTAAAAATAGAACGGGAATGTGGGACAAAAATGGCGGAACCACTTGTAGCAACATAAACCCGTGTATAGTCATATTCGTAAAAAAAAAAAAAATTAGGTTACATACCAAAAGTATTGGTGTGCCAAATGAAACTTTATGATAGTGAAGCTACCCTCGAATATATTTATAATTATTGCGTGTTGAAGTTTTAGCTCGTGTGTTGCTTGTCACCAGTAATGCTGTTCTGTGTGTAGGTACGTAGGCTATACCAAGCTGCATTTAAACATATCCTTCCTTTATTCTATCTTGGTATCACGAGTCAATTTTATTTATTATTTTCGACACTGTAATTAATTTCAATGTTTTTATTTATTATTTCATACTGACATTTGTTTTTGCATAAAAAATACTATGCTTTCATTATTTTCTTTATGCAAATATATGATTTTTTTCGCCGACCATTGGGATTGTTTGAGTAAAGTGTCGCATGGCATGGAATAACAGAATGAAGCCAACTTTGCCGACACGACCTGCCCACACCATGCGCACCAAAACATCGCAACTGTTCCGAAACTACCTGTAGCCCGTCAAGTGCCATAAATATGTTTTTTTTTCTTCTTTTAAGCCATTCTACCTATACCAGCGCAGGAACTGCGTCATAACTGGTCCGAAATTACCCGGAATTAGAAGGGGGTAGATGGGGATTGTGCCTCGGGCGACGCACTTGCAAAAGGGGGGGGGGGTGGTGGGGGCACTAAAATGACAGAGTAATTGTTACTACATATTGTTACGATTTATAATGTGGAAAGAACTTGGCTCGTAAGAGAGAGCCCAATTAGGTTTTATTGCAGTTTGATTAATTACTTATATTTACATTACTAATAAACAATTGTACTTAAAGATGACCACCCACCAATTACTGGCACTTAACAATGTTTATCCTCAAGTCACTCAATGTCTGTCAAGTTCCGCAGTTCGCACTCCTCACTGGAGCTAGGCTCAACAGTGGTTCGCCCCTTACCTCGCGCCTGTCCACACACAGTCTCGCGCCACTCAGTCGCCGTACTCTCACAATCCAGTCGAACCCCGCGTCGCGTCACTCTTGAGAGGGTTTCTTAAACTCTTCGCCCCGATGTCGCACTTCCCTTCGCTCGCGGTAATCTCAGAACTCTCGGAACTCGCTCGGAGCTCGCGGAACTCGTCGCAGGAATCTTGCCGAGGCCGGCGACGCAGCTCAAGTACCTAGGGCACCCTTCTCGAACCGACGAGAGCAGCCGTGACGAGTCGCGTCATCCTGGACCGACGCCCGAAACTTCGAGAAAGGCGGTGTTACTTCGCGTCACTCCGCGCGGCGGCCCGCAGAATTCCCAAGGCCACTCAGCGATAGATAAAAGCGCCGAGGAAGGACGGTGCGTGGGATGCGGAGTGGGGAGGGACGACCCTTGTAATCCGGCCAGGCGCACGTGGCTTGCCTTACGTCAGTGGACGGCACACGTGACACGGCGCGTGACTCCAGTGGCCGTGCCGGGCCGCCAGCCAGCTCGGAACCTGGCATCGTGGTTTTTTTTTCTCGCGCGTTCGTAACAATTATTTTCTTCAAGATCGCAGTGCCAGAACACAAAAAAAAAAAAAAACTTTGCAGTGCAGATGAACTGAATTATTTATATTGAAAGATACGATACATACTGTACATGTTATTGTCAAATATTTTTAATTTTTTTTTTGTCATTGGTATCCAGCTTGCGATGTGTTTAAAATTGAGATGACTGCAAATAAATCTATTTATTTTTTAGGTTGGATCGCAAATGCATTTGGAATAGTGGAGTGGAATTAATATGTGGTGATGATGTGAAGTTTTCGTCGGGAAAGGTTTTAGTATGGATCTTTTGAAAAATTAAAATTAAAAACACGGTGCCTTGGGTGTAAACTAGTCTAGAAACGTCCCTGGCTCCATCACGGCAGCAGCGGATTTTTTTTTTTTTTTTTGGATGATACGGCGTGTTCGTAGGAAAGGAGAATGAAACGGAGATGTGACCTTGGACAGCTGATTGCTAGAACCAGATGGAATGTCGCAATAAAAATTTGCAAAGCTTGGCCAGAAATGTCTGTTTGACGACTCCAAAAATTGCTTTAGAACGCCTGAAAGAACATAAAGCAAATAAATTTAATATTCTTTTGCTTTACACATACTGAAAATAAAAATACCTCATTTATTTATTCACGGCAAGAGAAAATATATCAGCAATGTTAAAATGAATTTATATATATAGTACCGCTCTTCTAGGCTGTTTGCGAGAATCCTCAGCTAATGCTTTGCTCGTCTAGCAAGGCATAAAAATACGAGAAAGAAACGAATGAGCTCGTTTTGCTGCTCATATAACCATTTTCTTCCAAAGTAATAACTCAGCGACCTCCTGGCTTTTCACGAAACTTTTTCTGAAGCTGAACATCATAAATTTGGAATAATTTACACACAATTATTTTTATTCAAATAATTTCAATGAAAACTAATAATTTTGTATGGAATTAGGTAGCTATTAAATAGAAAAAAATATATATTATTATTTTTACATTCTGTACAACATATATCAATTTCTTAAGTTAAGTTATACCCAAGGGCAGGTAATTTTCACGAAAGAATCGGAACGCCCATTAGAATGCAAAATAGGCCACACCTGTGGTTTTCCCTTGTAATTGGTGAGAAGCCTAAGATGTACTATATCAAGGTCGGTCCCTGCCCGAACACGCCCGAATATTCACCTTCGGCCAACCTCGGGATTTGTTTTATTTTTGCGCAGGAAAAATGAATTCAAATATTAAAAGTGGTCGGTTAGGTTACCTACATTAAAACACTTTAAAACTCTATGGACGGTTAGTTAGGTTAGTATAGCTACATTCAAATAAACAGAGAAATATAAATATAATTAAATAAACCCGAGGTTAGCCGAAGGTGAATATTCGGGCAAGTTCGGGCAGGGACAGAACTTGATGTACATCTTAGGCTTCCCGTAATTGGTAGCTCTACGAGAGAAGCCGTTGCCATATTTGACCGGGCCCTTCAGAATGCATTTGTTTACACACTGAGTGGCTGTGATTGGTGTGCTGGCAGTAGGTAGGTATTAGCTGGAGGAAATTACGAAACACAGCCGACGCTACAGTGTCCCTTCAGTTATTCTCGAAATCTTTCCCCGAAAATAAATGCCCATAGTAATTAGTAGCTCATACAAAAATTTATATATATATATATTTATAAGTATATATATATACTTATATTTACCTATCTTTTAACAAACAGCCGATACGATAGCGTGTATCTGACGAGAATAATTTTGGCTACCGGCCACACAATATTCAATGCATAAATAGTCCTAGATATAAAATGACTCTAAAATGTAATAACCAAACTGGAAGGACGAAGCAGAGCCTTAAGGGCATAGCTAACAATATTATTTTGTATTTTTGAAATGATTTAAATGGATTCGATAGTATTATTACAGCTGCTAATTTATAACTGGGTTAATCACTTCCACGAGTACTATGAAATGGTTTTGAGAACTTTAAAGGTCAAAAATATATTTCAATTCTATGTTATGAATTGACAGAATGGAAACTTGATTTTAAAAAAATATCTTTTTTTAGTCATTTTGCGACTGACGTCACAAAATTAAAGAGTTTCGCGACAAAGTTCCCACTCATAAACTTTATCACCACACAATTACATGCTCTTTGTTCGTACGCACTATGGTTGAAACTTTATTTTAACTTAAAGTTTATTTTAAAAATTTAAATTAGTTAAACACTTATTAGCTACATTTTATAGAATTGCCCGAGGTACTTTTTATTTCAAATCATGCGAAAAGGACATGGCACTGCGGAAGTCGGGAATTTATCGCTGTTAAGTTGTAGGCCCCGCCGGCTTGATGATTTCTTTTTTTGTTTCCCCACACGGTAGGCATGCTTTGCTCTGTCCTTTCCGGAAGTGTAGATGGCCGGCGAGTGCTGTCCTCCGAGTGCCCCCGAGGCTAGAGAGAGAGAGAGAGAGAGAGAGAGAGAGAGAGAGAGATAGAGAGAGAGTGGCGGGGTCGCAGTATCTGTTTACAGGAGGTCCCGTCCCCGAGAGAGTTGGATTACAGCCGGATTACAGCGGCGGACCTACTCTCAAGTTCCTCCCCTCTCCCCATTTCACCCTCCTCCACCCGACAATCACTTCTCTTTTGGCCTCCAGGGGTCACAACCCCTCGCCCCCTCGTCCTGGTTCAACTTCCACCCATGATGACCGTGGTCCACTACCGGACGAGCTTTGGGATTCCGCCGCCAGGCCGGACGAAGAGCTCCCACTCGCAGTTTAATTATGCACGCCCTTTCCCCCCATGCCCCAAAATACCCCTTTACCAATCCCCTCCCTCCCTCCCTCTCTCTCTCTTAAGAGCGTCCGGGAAATCGCCAAAGCTTTTACCCTCAATGAGTTGAGTTTCGAGTGCGAACCGTTGGGTCGGGAAAGGAGAAGGGTTAAGGGAGGGAAAAAGGAAGGGAGGAGGGGGGGAACTTGTTTGCTTTGTTTTCGGCTCGGTTTAACTCAGCCCTCTACATCCTCCTCCTCCTCCTCTTCCACCCATCACCGCTCTTAACCCTCTTTCCAACCCAGGTGCGCTCTCCTGCCCTCGCCTTCAACTCGCCTGGGCGGGAAACCCCCTTACGCCTTTTTGCCGCCCGGGGCTGTTAGTCGGATGGGTGCCGGGTCGCGCGCACGTCCGATTCTAATGCGGCGAACCGCTAACACCCCCCTTTCCCTAATCCACCTTCACCTACTTCCTGCAACCCTGCCCGGCCGACACCTCTTCTTTTTATTTCAACTCTTCTCCAACGTTCGACTGGAGTGCTTTTCAAAATGGGCGCGTTCGTGATCCGGATTCTGCCAACACCACCGAGACTCAAGGCCTTACAACCTGTCCGTGACGTCACAGGTAGGAGGCGGTTGGCTCGTGGCGCGCGGACTTTGCTTTCTTCACGTGAACGCGTTTCCCCCGGCCTTTCGTTCCACCGCTACTCTTATATTACTCTTAATGAAATTTTATTAAGCACGACTGTTATGATAGTTGCTAACGAAATGTAACTACATTCACTTAAATCAGCAGAGGATATTATAGATTATTATACACATTGCAGTAGTTGTCAAGGTATATTCCGTACAAAGTTGTATTTATAAACATTTAAAAAAAAATTATATGAATAATTAAATAGTTTTCTTGACACACACACCGGAGCAAAAAATTTAGTGCTTTATTTTTTTGATAAAAGCCACATCGGTAAACACTAAACCGATACAAATAATATACATGTATCAAGGGAAGTGAGAACAAACAAATTAAAAGTAACTTAAATTCTTCTCAAAGCACATGTTTAATTTATATGCTGGGTGTATAGTATACTTTTGACAGTTCCTACAATTATAACGATTTCAGGGAGTGTAGTTTAACTTGACATGAATTATATAACACGTGTATAAAATAGCAAATTATGTAGCTTATATTAAGATACAATCATGAATTTGGCATGGAAAAATGTATTTGTGCAGCCTGTGTAAGGATTCTGCTGTCTTATATAAAATATCTATGCTAATATCTGACTCAGAAATATTTTATGCACGTGAGCAATAGTGTTGTTGTCAATAGAGAGCTTTTTTATTAGAACAAAAACATAACCACTATAAGAAAACCTACGAATTCAGAGTTTAATGCTTGGTACTTTTAAGGCAGTGATCGAAATGGTTAATTGTTGTATAGAAATTTTATTTAGTGTAAATAAACTCGGCCATCGTCAGTAAACATTTCTATACCTACATCTACAAATATACGTAAATGAACAAAGTTTATAAATGCTTCAAAATGAACTTGATGCTGAAGGTTATATTTTACTTTCGAATTTTTTAATTTAGTGAAAATGAGGTGGATCTAATTACTTAAGTTTTCCCGGACTTGTAACAAAATTTGAATAGTGATCGGTGGTTGTACGCAAGAGCATTATTGGTGCCAAAAAATTTATATCTTTAATAAAATCTACACTTATATTTTAAGAGGTGCAAAGGGAAATAGAGTATTTGTCAATAGATACAATCATGGATACAGAACAAATCACTTCATATCCTCGGAGTTTTTTAATTCACTTGAACTTTCTAGTGTACCCTCACATAAACTTCAAATGAAACTAAATGTAGGCCTACAATATGAAATCTAGATGCTCCTCGACTATGCAATGGAACGAGGCTTCGGATCACACAATTGGGGCAGAATATTAATTAATTTTTTTTATTCTACGTTAATACTTTGAACTTTTTTAAAATGTTAGGATTAAATATTTTTTTTTTGTAATAGTGAAACATATTTCAATGAAGCATGTTTTCAGTTTTTTCAGCTAAATCGGATGTTAGAATTTTTAAATACTGATGATTCCAGTCACGCAATAAAAAAAAACAATTACCATATTATTTTATTTTCTTTGCAATGATCTTTGATACCTACTTAAGGACATAACGCGAGCGAAGCCGCGGGTAAAAGCTAGTGTAATAATAAACCCTCTTCAAATAATTTTATTGAAAATTGAATTACATGACGGTTCATACAAAATATGCAGTTTCGGAAATGACGTAATATTATTTATTATTACTTATTAAGTGCGTTTTAATAGATAATTTTACTATGCGGAAGATAACGGTACAAAATCAAGCTTATTGCTGAATACTATTTTAATGTAATTCCATTTGTCTACGCATTTTGTATGTTTTATAGATTTAAAACCTGATTGATTAAAACACTTACGGATCAACAAACGGCAAAATCCCCTGAATATTAGCACTATTGGCAAACAAATACTGTAAAGAGTTAATGACAACTTACCCTGGAATATTTTGTGGGTATGAAGTGTTCCCGTGGAATTGCGTTCAACCACGCATTCTTACTATTTTCACTGTCGGGAAATTTGAAGACGTGAACTGTCGGACCACAGTCATAATTTCCACGACACTGTGGAACACAACACTTGTACACCATGACACATTTATTATGCTCACTCGCGACGAAATTATTTAAAAGTAACTTACAACGCGCCGCGGAAACACCCCTGCTACGGTCAAGGCAAGTGGCTGCACTGACCGTTACACATTCCTGAGCCTACCCAAACAACCCTCCCTTGGCCTCTTAGCCGTGACGTCACAGGCTCCGGGCGACAGGGTGAGAAGGCCTTGAGTCTCGGTGGTGTTGATTCTGCGGGGAGAAACACCTGAAGTTTTTCAAAACCGTTTTTTTCTTTTCTTTTCGGATTTAGGTTAAGACACTGGCGCAAGCAGGAAATTGTAATTAAATTAATTCCAAACCCATTAGCATAAAAAATATTAGCCTAATTCTCTAAGCTTATTGCCTTGAATTAATTTTGAAAATTTTCGCGTGGGTATTTTTTATTTAAATGATAATATGTCTGTGAGATCTTTCATTTTTTCTGTTAAATTTTGTTATTATTTTTGCCATGATTCACACAATAACACTATGTTTACCGGGAAAAAATTACAATATATTAATTATGCGTAAATGCTACTAGTTTATTTTATGTCTTCTTTCTATTATTTTTAATACGTATGCTATTTTAATAAAAACACAAAATAAAAATCTTCTATTAATTATGTCAATATAAATTTTTTAATGCAATGATTACCATGTAATATAAAAACGTTTAATGATCCACAGTGATTTAGTAATACTTAAACTAATGATTTTAATTTAAATTTGAAAAAATATATAAATAAAATATTGAAAAATACTCTTCATGATCCATTAGAAAAAAGAAAACCCCTGTTTGAATATAAGAGGAATCTCATCAGTCAGATTATACAGCCATTGATCGCTATTTTTTTATTTAATCAATATTTTTAACATTTTTTTTTTCATGAAGAAAAGCTCTAATTTTTGGAAGTAAAACATTCAAAAACTTATCTTTTCGGACATAATTTTTTTTTAAGTTTACATAAAAATTATCACTTTTTATGTAAAACAATTTTGTTAAGTTTAGTCACTTCTTATCTCTTACAGAATAAGCTTAATGTCAGAAAGATCTAAATTCGATTAACTTTGAATTGTTGTAGAATTTCACATATTTAACCATCTGAAATGTTAAATATTTTTATATTCATAATTAAAAAATAATAATTATGATGAAAACATATTTTGGCACTTATGTGAGAAAACTGGTTTGTGATCGCTAAAAAATATTTTGTGGAAACCAACACTAAAAATTGATTGTATTAACAATACATAGATGTATTTATGTACCTAGAATTTTTTTTTTTTTTACCCTAGAATTGTTTGAACTGACTGAAAACATTTTTTGTAACTAACACTATCGTGATATTAAAAAAAGTTTTCGTTACCAAAACATTATTTGACAATGTGAGTTTAGGTAACATATTTTAGAAGCCGGTAGACTGTAACATACGATTGTCTATTAACTTTGTTTGCGGCATGTACACGAATTTATTCTAAAACGAAAAAAAAATGCATGTTTTCCCCCCCCCCCTTTAATTTGGTCTTCATGTTGTCTACTGTTAAAAACTTTCATTTTTAATTGTTATCACAGGTACTATGATTTTTTTTACGGTATCCAGAATTATTTGTAATCAGAGGTTCAAAAAACAATTTTTTTAAATTTTTTATTTTTCTAACTGTAATCTATTTATTTAAGAAAATTAGTTTGAACGTCTTCTTATTAATTACCAGTCAGTAGAGCCAGCGCACATTTTTTAAATAAAGGTGCGTTACTACATAAAAAACGCTAGGTAAATTATGGATAAGTAAGCCCCGCCATCTTAGAATTTTTCTCGACAATTTTTTACAATCCAGCTTACAGTACATATGAATTATATCTTTTGGCTTTTGGCTTTACTAGTGACATGCTTGGGCAATGATATAGTCAAAATTTATTTTATATTCAGTTATCTCCTCCCAGCACTTTAGGACTGGAGTCTATGAGTGCATATTTGTTTTTAAAAAAAAGCTTGGGAAAACATGTGATTTATGACTTTCCATACAAAAATATTGAAATTATAAAATTACAAAAGAATACCCAGCAAAGTAAAATACAACCTCTCAACTTTTTTGCTTAAGTAATTAAGTAAAATTACCATGACAAATATTACGATGTCCATAGTGCTACTTCGTTGTAAACTAAGGAACACTACAGGTTGTTTGCGACATAAAAATGGTGTTATAAAGAATATAAAAAATTATAGATGGAGTTCTAGAGCAGCTTGTTTACAAGTATGACATGTCAAGACAAGAAATAACTATCTCATATCGCATAAATAAAATATTAGATATAAAAAAATTATATAGTCTAACCAACTGTTGAACAGGAGTAGGTGGAAGTGATGAATGATCATTGAATATATTGGTGTACAAAAGATTTCCGGGGAAAGATGCAAGAAGACAAATTGAAAAGTCAAACTTGTAACAGGACAATAAAACCTGTCACTTAGAAACAGAGCACAAATAATATCGGAAAGAAACATCTTCGGCGGATGACAAATAACACTATGTAGACAGACCTGCTGTTTGTAACGACAGTCTTCACTATCTGAATGTAAGGAAAAGAAAATATTAGATGATAAAAGTAAATATGTTTAATAAGTCCCAAACACGTATTATACGCGCTATTTCAGGGGGATCGAGCAGTCTAAAACAAGAAGCCAAATTGGTAGTTTTATTCGCAAAATGTTTTTTTTTATATTATAGGAAAGCTGTCTGTTGCATATTAGTCGTGTTGAATTATAATATGTCTGAATTTATTTCAGAACTTAACTCCAATCGGCCCTATAGTTTGGCATTCCAAAATAATTTTTTTGTTAGTAATTTACTTGAGTACGCTGAGAGAAAACCATCTTAATCTCGACTTGTTTCTAAGTTATCAAGACGTAATAACTTAATCGTTTTTATTAGGAACATTAATGAATATCAATTGAATAAGACAATTTGTGATTCACTGTTTACAATAAGGACTACTTGTGCAAGTTGCACTCTTCAAATGCATTCCAAATACAGATAAAGTATATAATTATTTTCGTAGTTAGGAAAAATAAATCTTTGATAGATAATTTTGAGGACAATTGCACAAACGAAAAAGCCAAAATTTCATATGTGATGCAATATTGTATCCAAACTACAGAACATTTATATGGGTTAGTGTGTATTTCATTAACAAAATAGTTTTATTAATTTTCTTATAATTTTATTTGTGGGGGATTTTTTATTTGATTTTTGTGTCCAAGAATTGAAACCATTAATTTTCGTCTTATTTTATCAATCATGTGGGGGTTGGCTTTGGATTGTAGGCATCTAATAATTATAGACTAACAGATCTTCTTCATGCACGGGGGAGACCACCACTTCAAAGCCTCTGTCACACTAGGCTGCTCGCAGCTGGCTAACACCATCCACCTTACAGCGCAGTGAAAATACTCCTCGGCGACTCTGCTTCCAGTAGCGCCTGCTCAACTCCTAGGCCGGTATTCCAAGACACAACAATAAGGGTTGCACCTGTACCCTAAACGTATTCCTAGTGCACGCAAGGCACAGGCCAGTGACGTATTATTTTAGAGGAACGGATTTTGGTGTCCTATCCGTTGCCGATCTGTTTCCCAAATTCCGCGCATGCGCAGAGCGGGGACGCACCACAACGCCGAAATACCACAACGCCGAAATACCACAACGCCGAAATGCCAAATTTACCACAACGCCGACAGCTAGAAAACTGCTGTGTACCACAACGTCTAATTACCACAACGCCGAAATACACTAACGCCGAAAAATGTCATTGTAGGACTGCCACAAAGGTTAGGTTAGGTTAGACTAGGTTAGGTTAGGCTAGGTTAGGTTAGGCTAGGCTAGGCTAGGTTAAGTTAGGTTAGGTTATATTACGCTATGTTAGGTTAGGTTATGTAAGGTTAGGTTTGATTGTGGTATTTCGGCGTTAAGGTACATTTAAGAAACACACACATATTCATTTCGGCGTTGTGGTACACAGCAGTTTTCTAGCTGTTGGCGTTGTGGTCTATTTTGACATTCGGCGTTATGATATTTCGGCGTTATGGTAACGACCCGCGCAGAGCTCACTTTTCCGTTGATTTCTTCCAGATGGCGGACCCGCGCCTGGCGCCTGGCGCCATTAACTCGTCTCTTTTGTGATCATCGGGTGACGTAACAAGCGTGTTGCTGTGCCAAAAAAAAAAAAAAAAAAAAAAAAAACATTGTGATAACGGAACTACCCTTGAATTCATTTTGTACACTTTAATGGTCATAACAGGAAATAATCGCAACTTAAAAAAAGTACCCGAGAAAATTACAAAGGCTGTTCCATTGTTGTGCGACGGTGTTGCTATCTCTAGTACATTGGCCGTTAGGAATTGTATCGATGGTTTGCGAAACAACGTCCGCTAGAATGCGTTGAAACCAGTTCCCAGCCTCGCGGCAGGACACCGTTTGTTAAAAAAAAAAACGGTTGCCTTGTGTTTCCTTTGCACGATTCGATTTCGGACCACGAACTGTAATACGGCCCGCATCTTAGGTTACCGTCCTATCCCAACCAGCCAGTGCTCATCCGCCGTCTTACCCGAACGTCTTGGAATACCGGGCCCAAGCAGCCTGGGGCGGCGGTCTGAACCCTCAGCAGCTCACCAATTGGCTGGGACTGCAGCGCTCCTGGTAGCGTGTTGCTCGGGTTTGAGGACACACGAAATTAAATTTAAAAATTTAAATATACAAGGCCAATTGCATTCACCACTGCTTCGCAGCATAGTTTAGAAAACAATAAAAACGTCAAAACAAAACTTTTACAGGTCAAACCAGGAGGTTATGGGTCGCAAATAGGCGACCTGGTACTCCTAAACGGGCCTCGGGGTTCGATGCCAAGTCGCGGCACTCGGGCCCCTAGGCCCACACTGGCGATGATGAAATCCCTGTCAACCTTGGGGTTGCTTCACTAAGCAATTATTCTGAGCCTCGGGTTTGAGGATTAGTACAGAAATGTACAGTCTTTCACTTCGCGATGACGGAGAAGATGAAGTGGTCTGGAGATCAAGCTACAGTTTCTTTGATGTATATTGGAAGTGTGATCGCTCATGGGGGCACTTCGACCAGTGAATACATTAAGGGGCCCGCCTCGCCAGGGGTGTATGTGTGTTAGTGAGGCGGGATGATAAGCGCGACGCTCGATGGTGCTTCTAGCGCGGTGTCGCCTCTGAACTAGTAGCGTGCAGTCTTCTCGTCGTCACAGGATAACTGTGAAACTTGGGCGGTGACCGTAACATTATATGGCGGAGAAATCAAGTTAAAGATGTAATGCAAGTTCCTTAAGTGCTTTCAAGAATATGTACCTACAGGTTGTTTTACGCCTAAAATTTTCTCTGAAAACATGCGTTTTAACCATTTTAACTCTTCTAAAAATACAGTTAAAAAACTTAATCCGAAATCAAAAGTACTTTTCGGCCCTCAGGGAACTCTTAAATGCTTTTCGTAAGCAGACCCCACTCGGATATCTTGAGTGGTTTTGGAATCGCGTTGTTTTTCCTGAAACTCTGCACACCGTATGTGTGCTCCCGGGTAGGCGGAGCCCTTAAAAGGGACGTCAAGGACTCAGCTTTTAAGATGATAATGAACGAATTAATCTCCGCGGGATTAAAGGTTTTTCTGGGATATTAAAAAAATTATTTATGAAAAACATTTGTTGACACACTCGTCGTGGTCCTAATAGCACATTTTCGGCACTACTGAATCGTTACCAGCCGCTGCTACTGACTCTTCACTGTAAAAGTTTCTGTAAATTTACATTCGGTGTATGTGTATGTTTACATTTTTGTCGTGTGATTCGGAAAAATACACACAGTTTGTGTATATTTACACATTACTTGTGCAGAATAACTACAACGTGTAATTTTACGCCAAACGTATGTTGATATTCTGATGATTCAAATTGGTGTAAAATACACGATTGCCGTGTAAATTAACGATTCTTTTGAAAATTTTACACACACACCGTAAATATTTTTTTTCGTAAAATTACAAATACAAACTTTTAGTAATTTTACATTTTTTATTGTATATTAAAAAAACTAATACAGCTTGTGTAATTTTACACAAATGTTTAAGGATAACTAGGGAAAATTCTCGCGTCACGGCTTTTCCGTAAATAAAATAATACAATTTAGAAGTTACTTTTTTCAAACGCTAAAGACGTTGATGTATTTACCCTGTAAACAATATTTCTTAATTTCTTCTGGTTTCTGAGAAATTACCGTTTTTAGGTTGCATTAAATAGCCTATGCAGTGAAGCGGCCTTCGCCATGTTGTGCTTCAAATGCGTTGCCGGTTTTTGTTGATTTCCATACATTAGAACGTGTATATTTTAGTTGGGAGAATGTAACGTACTAATAATAACTTTTAAAAAAAATACGTTATTCCCTATTGTGCATCCAAACCCAAGTGTCAACCCTTGACAGAGAGTTTTTTTTTTTTTTTTTTTTTTTAAGCAGTTGAAGGCGCGAATGGTCGAATTGTTACGAGCGATAGAGCATGTAACATTTTTAGAAGGAATTATTACGTTTTATACACGCAAGTTTGATATTTGAGAAAAAAATGTCTTGTCTGAGACACGAAAGTAAATAATAATGCAAAGTAATTCGAATATATATTTAATTAACAAAGATTTAAGAATATGTTTAATCATGTGTAAATGCTTGGCGTACATGATCGTAAGCCTGGTAAACGTTTGCAGGAGAAATTTTCCCAAATGAGCAAGGACGGTTGACTGATCTGTCGGAACTTAATGGAATGGCGAACTGATGGCTTCCCATCAAATCTAACATGTAGGTTCGAGAGCCCTTATTTCAAACTGACGTTTGTGGAACAACGTCTCTCCGGTCCAAACTGCCAGTCCAAACAATCAGTCCCATCAGCTGAATGTCGTGGCAGACATCTTTGGGTTTTTTCTCTTCCTTTTGTCTAACTAAAAGTACAACTGCAACTGCAGCATGCAAAGTTTTCTTAAACTGTCCACGAAGAAACAACACATCCAAACAACCAAAAGCAACACCAAGACCGATCGTGTGTTTGGGAGAGGCTTCAGTTCAGTCCAAACTGTCAGTTCGGATTGAACAGTCCAAACGGCGAGCTGGACTGATAGGGTGTGGAGGCCTCGAGTCCAGCTTCACACAACACAGACTATAAGCAGGGGTTGAATGACGGCGACGTCTCGGCGGTAAAAATGCCACCGTGCGCCGCGCCTCTATAAAACTTTATCCGGGATAAGACACGGCGCCATCTTGGAGCGGGCGTGCGTGTAGTCGAGCAGGAAGGCAGGCAGCCCCAGCGGTAATCCTTCTTGGAGGGGAAAAAAAGGGAGGGGGGGGGCATTATTCCCATTCCAGTCCCGTCCGCCGTGACAATAGAGTTTCCGTGACCGTGCATGAACGCGCTCCCCTCCCCCCTTTTTCTACCACCCATCCCACTAGGGGATTCTCACCCTTCCCGCTAAATTCCTTTTTCTCTTTCTCTTCTCCCTCTTTTCTCGCTGCGAGGCAGCGAATTAAGGATCCAGGGACAATCCATCCATCATCTACATCTCAGATGGCAAAACTTGACCATACTCAATCATCATATTGTATTGTATAATTTGTTTGATAGGTTTTTTTTGTTTGAAGTCAATAATTTATATGTATGTTAAAGTCTGTTAAATAAGTAAAAATTTAGAGCAGCTTATTTTTTTAATCATCAACAAATATATACAAGTGCATCCTTTTTGCATAATTAATTGCCCGAGTTTCATTTAAACATTTCTGGAACGTACAAAAAACTAAAATTAATTGGTTTTAATGAAACGAAACTTTGTTTTAAGTTTATAAGCAATTATTTCAGCTGCTTCAATATACATTAAATTAAATTTTAAAAATCCAATTAATTTTCCCATGTCATTAAAAAATTCTTTAATTATTTGGGCAATTTGACATTTAAGTAATATTAAACAACTTTTTCTGAAAGGTATTCAAACATTTTTTTTTCACGTGTTCAAGAATGTCTGTTATTTTTTTCCTTTACTACCATACTGCGAAAGGCAACTGTGAACCGCCGCAGGATCATCTTACCTAATACTTCCAAGTCCCTGCTTGGTCATTCCCCTCAGAGCAACGCCTTCCTGGCCGATCAACCCATCATCAACGTCATTGTCGTCATCGTCATTATCACTATAATCAACAAGATTATTATCTTATCACCATCAAAATGATTATAAGAGTCATCATCGCCATCATCATCTCGTTATCATCATTGTCATAATCGTCATAATCATCATAATTTCATCATAATAATAATCATAGTTATCATCGTTGTCATCACAATCATCGTCATAACGTCATCGTCATCATAACCTTCATTATCATCGCCATAATCATCGTCACAATCACATTCATCATTCACATCATCATAACCAAGACCGTCTTCGTCATCTTCATCATCATCAACAATGGCAGTACTTGACTTGCGTTTCTTCAAAAAGGAAAAAAAAAATTAAATCCAAAGTGAGAAAATTCCCTGTGAAAGGGCCTGCAGGTACTGATTTGTGGCTTGCAGTTCATCATAAAACCGACATTCTACATAACACAGAGCTTCAACCGGCTACATGTTGCTGAAGGGCTATTATTAATATTATTATTACTGTTGTTGCTATTAATATTATTTAATTTGATCCTGTCGGAAAACAAACGGAACGAAATGTTCTCAGAAAAGTGTCGACATTCTCCCCCCGTCACCAGACCGATGGCGCTGTCGGAATGTTTCACTTGTCACATAACCAATTCTCCTCTTTGCTACCGAGAAGACTGTATTTCCTGAAAAATGCCCGTCGGTTTTTTTTTTTGCCTCTCTGTTTCTCCCTTTTCGTCCGTCATCCATCACAGTCGTCGAGGAAAAGCTTGGTGGGAGGGCAAAATAGGGTTTCAGCGAGGGAGGACGGGGAAGGGGGTGGGAAATAACACGGCAAAGAAGGAGGGAAAGGAAAGGGAAGAGAAGGACGCTACCGGCATACAAACGTCTGGCGAGGACCAAGACAGCACCGCGGGTCCTTGCCCGAAACACAGCCAGCAAATCCACGAAGCTCGCATAAAACCCCTTTACCGAAAACACGGGGAAACGTCATAACGTAGAGACCTGTTAAATTCGCGGGTTCAATGACTTCCAGGATAGACTCTACTACACTCTACACACTCGGGCAAATGCCACCTGTTCACTGACTGCTGACTTGTGAGTCGTCTCGACCGAGTGTCTGTGATTCGACACTTCTTTGAGCGAGGGTCTCTAACTGGCCCTCTTTAATCCAGATTAACAGTGAACCAGTGGCAGAAGCAGCGCTAAGGTATAATTATTTGAATTGTAGCATATCACGAAATTAATCCGCGAATTTTTCAGGTCTCTCGTCATAAGGTGTTCCGCCGAAAAAGATAATATAAAAAAAAGTTTCTTGTGTTTATGTAGCTACTCGCTTAAGAAGTCATACTTACTTGGCGTGGTAAAAAAAAAAACTAACTT